>NC_073695.1:143392076-143638998 GCF_029784165.1 Wyeomyia smithii
GCTGTATTTATCTTCCGCCCAACAGTAATCCGTTGCTATATACTCAACATGCAGAATGTGTGCAAAAGCTAACGAAGCTTGCTGGCGATCGCAACGTAATTCTGGTAGTGGGTGATTATAACCTACCGCATTTATGTTGGACGCAGGATGATAATTTAAAATGTATGCTGCCAATAAATGCTTCTACTGAACAGGAAATTGCCTTGGTCGAGTCCGTCCTGTCGAATGGGTTGTATCAAATAAATAATGTTACAAATTTCAACGGTAGGCTTCTTGATTTAGCATTTGTGAGTGATAACAGTTGCGTGGGAAATATTAGAGCCAGCTTTACCATTGCTGAAAGTCGATCAACACCACTATCCTTTTGTGATAATATTCGATATTGCGGAATAGAAGACAACTTCTAATGTTGAATCACTTGATTTCGATTTTTCTCGCTGCGATTTTGAATCACTAAACACATGTTTTGCCAATGTTGACTGGGAGGAGATTCTGGTTGGTTGCAGTTTAGATGAGGCTGTGCAACATTTGAACGAGCAGTTGTTGACTATACTGCGCGATGTCGTTCCTCTTAGGCGGGCTAGTGGACTACGGGCCAAACGTCAACCTTGGTGGAATAACGAGCTGCAACGGTTACGCAACCGTCTTCGCAAAGTGAGAAAACGTTTTTTCAGGCTGAGATATGAGCAACACAAAGCTGATCTGCGTGTCATTGAGAGCGAATATAACTCACTGCATGCACATTGCTTTAGGTGCTACATTCATCGTATGGAGGACAACTTCAAGCAGGATCCAAAATCGTTTTGGACTTTTGTGAAAAACCGCAAACAGCTTTCTGGAGTTCCCGAACGTGTCACTTACAACGACAACGTGGCTGAATCAACGCTCGAGTCAGCAAACCTATTCTCATCCTTTTTTCGGAGTGTGCAAAGTAATAACCGACCACCTTCGTCTGAAGCGTATCTGAATAGTTTGCCGCAGTTCGACTTAGGTTTGGCACCTTTCAACTTTTCGCTTCGTGATGTGATGATGCAACTTCAATCTATCGATGGTTCCAAAGGCGCTGGTCCTGACTGTCTACCACCTATCTTCTTCAAAAACTGTGCGGAGTCGCTTGCATTGCCTGCAAGGATCATTTTCAACAGATCAATATCAGAGGGAAGTTTTCCCAGCGCATGGAAATCAGCGGCAATTGTTCCCGTTCATAAAGCAGGTAGTATTCACGACGTTAAAAATTATCGGGCTATTTCCATACTGAGCTGCTTACCGAAAGTGTTCGAAAGCCTGGTTCACGATTCGCTCTACCCAAAAGTTCACCACATTATTTCCGAATGGCAGCATGGCTTTGTCAAAAAACGGTGTCGGTGGAACGTGTTCTCTGCCGTTTACGTTACACTCGGGTGTGCCTCAAGGAAGCCACCTTGGACCTCTGTTGTTCATTCTTTTTGTGAACGACTTATGTTCAACCATACAATCTCCCAAATACATGTTTGCCGATGATCTCAAATTTTTTCGAGTAGTAACATCTGCTCTTGACTGCTGTGCTATTCAAGCTGATATCGACACCTTGTTAAGCTGGTGCACTCTTAATGGAATGGAAGTAAACGTGCGAAAGTGTAATGTGGTTTCGTTCTGCAGAAAAAGGCATGTCATGATGTACGACTACAGGATGTCACAAGCCAGTATCAACCGAGTCAATACTGTGAAGGATTTAGGCATTCTTCTTGATGCCAAGTTAAGTTTTGCTCAGCATATTTCAGCTACAACCGCAAAGGCCTATGCTGTACTTGGGTTCATCAAGAGAAACACGCAACAATTCAACGATATATACTGTCTGAAATCACTATTCAGTGCTCTTGTGCGCAGCATTCTGGAGTATGGGGCACCTTATCATGCTGTACATATCAACCGAATTGAACGTATTCAGCGTCAGTTTCTTCGATTCGCTTTACGTATGCTGCCGTGGAATAATCCAGTACGACTGCCACGCTATGAACATCGTTGCTCTCTTATACAACTACAAACTCTAACAAGTAGGAGGACCATGCTTCAACGTCTCTTCGTTTTCGACCTGTTAGAAAACAACTTAGACAGCCCAGAACTGCTCAGTAAATTTCAGTTCAACGCACCACAAAGGCTTACTCGACGAAGCGATTTTTTCCGGATTTCCAGATACCGCACTAACTTTGCTCAAAACAATCCATTCGAAGTGTGTTGTCGTAAGTTTAATATTGTTTCTGACGTGTACGATTTTAATATGACCAAATCAATGTTTAGACTTAGAATAAGTAGTTATTAGAAATGTCTGTACGATTTTTTTTTTTCGAAGAGTTATGAACAATAAATAAATAAAAAAAAAAATATATATATATATATATATATATATATATATATATATATATATATATATATATATATATATATATATATATATATATATATATATATATATATATATATATATATATATATATATATATATATATATATATATATATATATATATATATATATATATATATATATATATATATATATATATATATATATATATATATATTCTGTTTACTATACACAGACTTCGCAGCCAACTGTTAATTGTACAGGACAATTGCGGGGCTAGTGCTACGATCCTACTGACACAAACAGTCTCTTCTTGACAGACAGAGCTAAACAATGTTAACTCCGTTTAAATCAAATAATGAGATCACAGAACAGAGTTTTTGGCACGTTTTGCATGTTGCAGGATGTGCCCAGTGCTGAGTTGAGAAAATTTCCAGCTCGAAAAGATCTTCGACTTGATCGGAAATCAAAACCAATATCACAACCGTGTGGGAGACTAGCCGAGCGACATCGCTAACCACAGAGCCACGAGGTCACAGATTCATCAGGTTTGTAAAAAACTGTTCCTGCGCAAAAGGAAAGTTCAATTGATCTTGTTAAAAGATATTGCTAACTAGAGCAAAAACGAGTAATGTTTCTTGTTCAGCCTAGCTTGGTTTTTATCCTTTTTTAATTGGTAAATGTTGATTTATATCAATTTGAATCTTATGTCGCAACAGGCGTAGCTGTATAATTGTATATAAACGAGGGTGACGAAGCGGAAGCCTGAAAAAGTAATCATCTATTCTTTCTATACAAAAAAAAACAAAGATTGGCTTTAATTTCTATTCCAATGTTTAGTTGGTACAGTTATATGGACACAATAAGTAATGTTTAATTGAGTGATTTTATCGCTTCATTAATCAAATCGCGATTGCATCTTAAAATAATTAAATCGTCCAATAACTCTGAGGACATTCGGAGACGATTTTGTTGCAGTATAAGCTTAACTGCCGAGAAGCATCTTTCCACTGACACTTGGGGAACTGGAGCTCCCAAGACAACAGTGGCCAATTCATAAAGCTCGGGATCGCTATATCTCTGCATTTCCCAATATTTTACCACATCAATGGTCGATGGAAGACGACTGCGGTAGTTTGCCAGATTTATTAATTTGAGTTTTAAATCCGCCTGGCAAGTCCAGACTCATCTTCTACAAACGGTTTTTTTTTTTTTTTTTTTTTTTTTATAGGGGGGAATGTTTGTAATAATTTATCTAAGTATTAATATCTATTCAGAATTAGTATTGTGTGTTCTGCCACAAATGGTGACATTTCAACACTATTATATATATATTTGTACGCTTTTTTTATATTATTGAATGTTATTAGCTTTCGCAGTTAAGTTAATGTAATTGTAGGAAAATTATTAAACCTACTTGTCAAGAAAAAAAAAAGGAATAAAACAAAACTTAAAATAAACTTGAAACTATCTTACTGACTATAAAGTGAGCTAATCGTTGCAATTTTTGTCGGAATTTGTTGATAATTTAGCTTGACATATTTTCTAAGGAAGGACGCTTCAAAATTATTTTCAAAAGTTTATTCTGAATCCTTTGAAGTGTCTTCTTTCTGGTTGTACAACAACTTGTCCAGATGGGAACTGCATTAGAACATTGCTGGCCTAAATATTTGTTTGTAAATTAACAGTTTATTCTTGAGACAAAGTCTAGAATTCCTGTTGATAAGAGGATATAAACATTTGATATACTTATTGCACTTTGACTGGATATTTTTAATGTGCTCCTTGAAAGTAAGATTCTTATCATAAATTAGCCCTAAGTATTTAACTTGATCAGACCAATTTAAGACCACACCGTTCATCTTAATGTCGTGGTTATGGGTGGGTTTGAGCATGAGCATGAGCATGAGCATGATTGACCGAATTAACTGTGTTTTAGAAGCATTAGGGGAAATCTTCCATTTCTGTAAGTATGAAGAAAATATATCTAAACTTTTTTGTAGCCGACTGCATATAATACGAAGGCTTTTTCCTTTTGCCGAAATGCTTGTATCGTCACAAAACAGAGATTTCTCACAACCTGGTGGTAAATCAGGCAGATCAGAAGTAAAAATGTTATATAGGATTAGGCCCAAGATACTCCCCTGAGGCACACCAGCTCTAACAGGCAATCTATTGGATTTACCATTTAGATAGTTAACCTGAAGAGTGCGGTCAGTTAAATAACTTTGTATCATTTTTGTAAGGTAAAGCGGAAAACTGAAATTTGACATTTTAGCTATTAAACCTTTATGCCAAACACTGTCGAATGCCTTTTCTATATCTAGTAGAGCTGCTCCAGTTGAATAGCCTTCAGATTTATTAGTTCGAATCATATTTGTTACTCTAAGTAACTGATAAGTAGTGGAATGCCCATGGCGAAAACCAAACTGCTCATTTGCAAAAATTGAGTTCTCATTAATATGTGTTATCATTCTATTGAGAATTATTCTTTCAAAAAGTTTGCTAATAGAGGAAAGTAAACTAATTGGTCGATAACTTGATGCCTCAGCTGGATTCTTTTCGGGTTTTAAAATTGGAGTGACTTTGACATTTTTCCATTTCGTAGGAAAATGTGCTAGTGCAAAGCATCTGTTAAAAATTTTTACCAAGAAATTTAAAGAGTTTTCGGGAAGTCTTTTGATGAGAATATAGAAAAACCCATCATCTCCTGGTGCTTTCATGTTTTTGATTTTTTTGAGAATAGTTCGCACCTCATTCAAGTTTTTTTCCAATACCTCTTCAGAAAGAAATTCTTGGGTGGTGATCTGATCATACTTTTGGTTTACTTCATTTTCAATAGGACTTACTACGTTCAAATTGGAGTTATGAACGTTCTCAAACTGCTGAGCAAGTTTTTGAGATTTTTGTTCATTCGTTAGAAAAATGCAATCACCATCTTTAAGGACTGGAATGGGCTTCGAAGGTTTCTTCCTTTTGCAATTCTTGAAAAATAATTTTCAAAGCAGGATCACGAGATCTTTGGTATTGACGTCTCCGTATGTTCTTCAAACGTATAAGAAGTTGAAGTTCACTGTCAATAATTGGTGCATTAAATTTTACTCGAGCCTTAGGAACTGATAAATTCCGGGCATTGAGTATTAAGCTGCTAACATTATCTAATGCTCTGTCAATGTCAGCACTATTTTGTAAAATAATATCATCATTCAAATTTTCTTCGATCGTAGAACGATATCTATCCCAATTAGTCTTGTGATAATTTAACACAGATCTAGTGGGATTTAAAATAGTTTCATGGGAAATAGAAAATGTTATGGGGAGATGATCAGAATCAAAGTCAGCATGAGTTAATAAATCACTGCATGAATGACTTTGATTTGTTAGTACCAAATCAATTGTAGATGGATTCCTAATAGAAGAATAGCATGAAGGACCATTTGGAAATAAAACTGAATAAAATCCAGCCGAGCAATCATTAAACAATATTTTTCCATTAGAATTGCTTTGAGCATTATTCCAAGATCGATGTTTCGCATTAAAATCACCGATGATTAAAAATTTAGATTTATTTCTTGTGAGTTTTTGCAAATCTCCCTTGAAATAATTTTTTCGCTCACCAGTGCATTGAAAAGGCAAATACACTGCGGCTATAAATAAAATGCCAATACTTGTTTCAATTTCAATTCCCAAACTCTCGATAACTTTGGTTTCAAGATGGGGTAAAACACGATGTTTTATTCGACGGTGGATAACTATTGCAACTCCACCACCGGCAACATCAATTCTATCAAACCTATGAACTATATAATTTGGGTTCTTTATTAGTTTGATATTTGGCTTTAAAAGCGTTTCAGTCACAACTGCAATATGCACATCGTGGACTGTTAAAAAATTTAAAAATTCATCTTCTTTCGCATTTAAAGAGCGAGCCAATTTCATAACAATATTAGTTGTAAATTTTATACCTTCTTGAACAGCCTCGTACATCGAGTTACAGTTCAACAAAACGGACATTAGCTGCAGCAAGGATTGTTGTAGGTATTCAATCTTTTTTTTTGGAGTTGGACTACCTAAATCAATACTGGCTGACTTTTCAGCACCAAACACGAACGGTTTGTTACTGTTTGAATTTGAAATATTACCTGTAAGGACACTGGCATATGAACAGCCTGGTGTTGCCTGAACAGGATTTTTTGTCTGAAATTTGTTATCTGAATTTAAATTATTACCTACAGGCACACCTGCTGATGAAAGTGCTGGTGATGCCTGAACAGTATTGAAAGTCTTTTGTATACCCACATTGACAACAGGTTGCTAAGAATTCCTACGTTGTCTGGAAGCAATAATTTTTGACCTTACAGGGCAATTAAAGAAATTAGATTTGTGATTTCCCCCACAATTTACACATTTGAAACTATTAGTGGTCTCTTTCACGGGGCAGATATCTTTCGTGTGACTAGTGTCACCACAAATCATACATTTTGCTACCATATGGCAGTTTCGAGTTCCATGACCATAGGCTTTGCAATTCCGACATTGAGTAAGATTATGGATTTCTTCATGTCTCTTGAAATTTTCCCACTTTATTCGCACGTTAAATAAAACACGTGCTTTTTCCAAACAATTCAAATTATTTACTTTGGTACGATCAAAATGTACTAAGTAATTTTCCTGGTGTATTCCAGTTTGATTAATTTTGGCATTTGCCTTTCGTTTCATCAAAATTACTTGGTTGGGAGCAAAACCAAGTGATTCTGACAAACATTCTTTAATTTCCTAAATAGTTTGGTCATTTGAAAGACCTTTCAAAACAGCCTTAAACGGTCTCTCGTATTTGGCATCAAAAGAATAAAATTTATACATCTTTTCAGTCAAATACTGTAAAAGATGTTTATGGCCATCAAGAGATTCGGCCAAAATACGAATTTCGCCTTGGCGGCCAATTTGAAAATTAACTTTCACATCCGACAGAAACGATGAAAGCTCTGATCGAAATGCTTTCAAATTTGCTACAAATACCACAATAACTGGAACTTTAACCTTCTTCATAACGGCTTTATGCTCAGTATGAGAAGTATGAATTTCTTGATCCCCAACGGAAGAAAGAATATCATACCTGTTAGTCGAAATTTCAGTGTCACTTGGAGGAGATGCCTCACGTTTCCTTGAAGCCGCATCAAAGCGAGCTTTTTTATTTTTTCCAGGCATAACTGGAAAACTTCACTACACTTTCACTTCACTATAGAATTTAAGTAGAAATATCTCAAACCAAATTTACTCACTAAACACTCGCTCGAAACCCAAGTTTTAGGTCATACAGTCTCCGAAGACGGGGTAGGACCAAACAGTGTTAAAATCGAAGCTATTATATATATATATATATATATATATATATATATATATATATATATATATATATATATATATATATATATATATATATATATATATATATATATATATATATATATATATGCATCCGGCAATGGCAAATCAAATAGGACTCAAGGAGTATAAGCGAACCGGCTCACCGAGTACTTCAAACGGCTCTCGTTAAAAAAAATTGAAAACGCTCACGCTAAACGTAAATTCTCAGGAGTTTCACACAGGATTAATAGAAATGGTTACTGTGCACGCTCTACCTTTTAATTCTTTAGATAGTGCTAGCTTCAAGAAATCGTCCGGATTGTTGACAAAGCAATTGAGTTTACCAACACATGCTGATGCAATGAAAAATTCTGTTTCTAATGTTACCAAAAAAGTTCGCGAATTGATTTCGCTTGAATTGAAAGAGAAATTGTTCTCGATAAAATTTGATGGTGCCAGTCGACATGACCGGAAGATACTGGGAATGAATGCCCAGTATCTACAAAATGGAAAGATTGTCATTCGAACTCTTTCAATGAAGGAAATTGAGGAGCGACAAACTGGTGCAAATTTGAAAAAACGAGTTAAGGAAACACTTGAAAAATATGGATTGAGCATCAAAAATATTTACGCTGCAACTACAGACCAAGGGAAGAATATGATAAGTTGCTCTGAAAAACTGCAACATGACCAGAATATTGCTCTGTTAGATGATGAATCGTTAAGTATGGGCGGTTCGAATGATATTTATTCAGCGAGTGATGAAAGCGAGTGTTTAGTGAGTAAATTTGGTTTGAGATATTTCTACTTAAATTCTATAGTGAAGTGAAAGTGTAGTGAAGTTTTCCAGTTATGCATGGAAAAAATAAAAAAGCTCGCTTTGATGCGGCTTCAAGGAAACGTGAGGCATCTCCTCCAAGTGACACTGAAATTTCGACTAACAGGTATGATATTCTTTCTTCCGTTGGGGATCAAGAAATTCATACTTCTCATACTGAGCATGAAGCCGTTATGAAGAAGGTTAAAGTTCCACCTATTGTGGTATTTGTAGCAAATTTGAAAGCATTTCGATCAGAGCTTTCATCGTTTCTGTCGGATGTGAAAGTTAATTTTCAAATTGGCCGCCAAGGCGAAATTCGTATTTTGGCCGAATCTCTTGATGGCCATAAACATCTTTTACAGTATTTGACTGAAAAGATGTATAAATTTTATTCGTTTGATGCCAAAAACGAGAGACCGTTTAAGGCTGTTTTGAAAGGTCTTTCAAATGACCAAACTATTGAGGAAATTAAAGAATGTTTGTCAGAATCACTTGGTTTTGCTCCCAACCAAGTAATTTTGATGGAACGAAAGGCAAATGCCAAAATAATCAAACTGGAATACACCAGGAAAATTACTTAGTACATTTTGATCGTACCAAAGTAAATAATTTGAATTGTTTGAAAAAAGCACGTGTTTTATTTAACGTGCGAATAAAGTGGGAAAATTTCAAGAGACATGAAGAAATCCATAATCTTACTCAATGTCGGAATTGCAAAGCCTATGGTCATGGAACTCGAAACTGCCATATGGTAGCAAAATGTATGATTTGTGGTGACACTAGTCACACGAAAGATATCTGCCCCGTGAAAGAGACCACTAATAGTTTCAAATGTGTAAATTGTGGGGGAAATCACAAATCTAATTTCTTTAATTGCCCTGTAAGGTCAAAAATTATTGCTTCCAGACAACGTAGGAATTCTTAGCAACCTGTTGTCAATGTGGGTATACAAAAGACTTTCAATACTGTTCAGGCATCACCAGCACTTTCATCAGCAGGTGTGCCTGTAGGTAATAATTTAAATTCAGATAACAAATTTCAGACAAAAAATCCTGTTCAGGCAACACCAGGCTGTTCATATGCCAGTGTCCTTACAGGTAATATTTCAAATTCAAACAGTAACAAACCGTTCGTGTTTGGTGCTGAAAAGTCAGCCAGTATTGATTTAGGTAGTCCAACTCCAAAAAAAAGATTGAATACCTACAACAATCCTTGCTGCAGCTAATGTCCGTTTTGTTGAACTGTAACTCGATGTACGAGGCTGTTCAAGAAGGTATAAAATTTACAACTAATATTGTTATGAAATTGGCTCGCTCTTTAAATGCGAAAGAAGATGAATTTTTAAATTTTTTAACAGTCCACGATGTGCATATTGCAGTTGTGACTGAAACGCTTTTAAAGCCAAATATCAAACTAATAAAGAACCCAAATTATATAGTTCATAGGTTTGATAGAATTGATGTTGCCGGTGGTGGAGTTGCAATAGTTATCCACCGTCGAATAAAACATCGTGTTTTACCCCATCTTGAAACCAAAGTTATCGAGAGTTTGGGAATTGAAATTGAAACAAGTATTGGCATTTTATTTATAGCCGCAGTGTATTTGCCTTTTCAATGCACTGGTGAGCGAAAAAATTATTTCAAGGGAGATTTGCAAAAACTCACAAGAAATAAATCTAAATTTTTAATCATCGGTGATTTTAATGCGAAACATCGATCTTGGAATAATGCTCAAAGCAATTCTAATAGAAAAATATTGTTTAATGATTGCTCGGCTGGATTTTATTCAGTTTTATTTCCAAATGGTCCTACATGCTATTCTTCTATTAGGAATCCATCTACAATTGATTTGGTACTAACAAATCAAAGTCATTCATGCAGTGATTTATTAACTCATGCTGACTTTGATTCTGATCATCTCCCCATAACATTTTCTATTTCCCATGAAACTATTTTAAATCCCACTAGATCTGTGTTAAATTATCACAAGACTAATTGGGATAGATATCGTTCTACGATCGAAGAAAATTTGAATGATGATATTATTTTACAAAATAGTGCTGACATTGACAGAGCATTAGATAATGTTAGCAGCTTAATACTCAATGCCCGGAATTTATCAGTTCCTAAGGCTCGAGTAAAATTTAATGCACCAATTATTGACAGTGAACTTCAACTTCTTATACGTTTGAAGAACATACGGAGACGTCAATACCAAAGATCTCGTGATCCTGCTTTGAAAATTATTTTTCAAGAATTGCAAAAGGAAGAAACCTTTGAAGCCCATTCCAGTCCTTAAAGATGGTGATTGCATTTTTCTAACGAATGAACAAAAATCTCAAAAACTTGCTCAGCAGTTTGAGAACGTTCATAACTCCAATTTGAACGTAGTAAGTCCTATTGAAAATTAAGTAAACCAAAAGTATGATCAGGTCACCACCCAAGAATTTCTTTCTGAAGAGGTATTGGAAAAAAACTTGAATGAGGTGCGAACTATTCTCAAAAAAATCAAAAACATGAAAGCACCAGGAGATGATGGATTTTTCTATATCCTCATCAAAAGACTTCCCGAAACTCTTTAAATTTCTTGGTAAAAATTTTTAACAGATGCTTTGCACTAGCACATTTTCCTACGAAATGGAAAAATGTCAAAGTCACTCCAATTTTAAAACCCGAAAAGAATCCAGCTGAGGCATCAAGTTATCGACCAATTAGTTTACTTTCCTCTATTAGCAAACTTTTTGAAAGAATAATTCTCAATAGAATGATAACACATATTAATGAGAACTCAATTTTTGCAAATGAGCAGTTTGGTTTTTCGCCATGGGCATTCCACTACTTATCAGTTACTTAGAGTAACAAATATGATTCGAACTAATAAATCTGAAGGCTATTCAACTGGAGCAGCTCTACTAGATATAGAAAAGGCATTCGACAGTGTTTGGCATAAAGGTTTAATAGCTAAAATGTCAAATTTCAGTTTTCCGCTTTACCTTACAAAAATGATACAAAGTTATTTAACTGACCGCACTCTTCAGGTTAACTATCTAAATGGTAAATCCAGTAGATTGCCTGTTAGAGCTGGTGTGCCTCAGGGGAGTATCTTGGGCCTAATCCTATATAACATTTTTACTTCTGATCTGCCTGATTTACCACCAGGTTGTGAGAAATCTCTGTTTTGTGACGATACAAGCATTTCGGCAAAAGGAAAAAGCCTTCGTATTATATGCAGTCGGCTACAAAAAAGTTTAGATATATTTTCTTCATACTTACAGAAATGGAAGATTTCCCCTAATGCTTCTAAAACACAGTTAATTATTTTTCCTCATAAGCCAAGAGTTTCATTTCTCAAACCCACCCATAACCACGACATTAAGATGAACGGTGTGGTCTTAAATTGGTCTGATCAAGTTAAATACTTAGGGCTAATTTATGATAAGAATCTTACTTTCAAGGAGCACATTAAAAATATCCAGTCAAAGTGCAATAAGTATATCAAATGTTTATATCCTCTTATCAACAGGAATTCTAGACTTTGTCTCAAGAATAAACTGTTAATTTACAAACAAATATTTAGGCCAGCAATGTTCTATGCAGTTCCCATCTGGACAAGTTGTTGTACAACCAGAAAGAAGACACTTCAAAGGATTCAGAATAAACTTTTGAAAATGATTTTGAAGCGTCCTTCCTTAGAAAATATGTCAAGCCAAATTATCAACAAATTCCGACAAAAATCGTTGCAATCCTCAATTGCAACGATTAGCTCACTTTATAGTCAGTAAGATAGTTTCAAGTTTATTTTAAGTTTTGTTTTATTCCTTTTTTTTTTTTTTTGACAAGTAGGTTTAATAATTTTCCTACAATTACATTAACTTAACTGCGAAAGCTAATAACATTCAATAATATAAAAAAAGCGTACAAATATATATATAATAGTGTTGAAATGTCACCATTTGTGGCAGAACACACAATACTAATTCTGAATAGATATTAATACTTAGATAAATTATTACAAACATTCCCCCCCTATAAAAAAAAAAAAAAAAAAAAAAAAACCATTTCGTAGAAGATGAGTTTGAAGATAAGCTTCGGAAGGAATGTAGCAGCGCCATCGAAACAAATTCCGGGACTTGCCAGGCGGATTTAAAACTCAAATTAATAAATCTGGCAAACTACCGCAGTCGTCTTCCATCGACCATTGATGTGGTAAAATATTGGGAAATGCAGAGATATAGCGATCCCGAGCTTTATGAATTGGCCACTGTTGTCTTGGGAGCTCCAGTTCCCCAAGTGTCAGTGGAAAGATGCTTCTCGGCAGTTAAGCTTATACTGCAACAAAATCGTCTCCGAATGTCCTCAGAGTTATTGGACGATTTAATTATTTTAAGATGCAATCGCGATTTGATTAATGAAGCGATAAAATCACTCAATTAAACATTACTTATTGTGTCCATATAACTGTACCAACTAAACATTGGAATAGAAATTAAAGCCAATCTTTGTTTTTTTTTGTATAGAAAGAATAGATGATTACTTTTTCAGGCTTCCGCTTCGTCACCCTCGTTTATATACAATTATACAGCTACGCCTGTTGCGACATAAGATTCAAATTGATATAAATCAACATTTACCAATTAAAAAAGGATAAAAACCAAGCTAGGCTGAACAAGAAACATTACTCGTTTTCGCTCTAGTTAGCAATATCTTTTAACAAGATCAATTGAACTTTCCTTTTGCGCAGGAACAGTTTTTTACAAACCTGATGAATCTGTGACCTCGTGGCTCTGTGGTTAGCGATGTCGCTCGGCTAGTCTCCCACACGGTTGTGATATTGGGTTTGATTTCCGATCAAGTCGAAGATCTTTTCGAGCTGGAAATTTTCTCAACTCAGCACTGGGCACATCCTGCAACATGCAAAACGTGCCAAAAACTCTGTTCTGTGATCTCATTATTAGATTTAAACGGAGTTAACATTGTTTAGCTCTGTCTGTCAAGAAGAGACTGTTTGTGTCAGTAGGATCGTAGCACTAGCCCCGCAATTGTCCTGTACAATTAACAGTTGGCTGCGAAGTCTGTGTATAGTAAACAGAAGGTATCGGAAATACGGAATGTAGAGCACCCCAAGGCAAGGCTAGTTTTACCCACAGCTTTCCAGCCTGGCAAAAATTATAAGGTGCTGGAAAGATCGACATAAAACGCTTGGCTATTAATATAACCTGTACGATAATTGAGTATTTATCCAAAATTTCTGTAAATTAAAACGAATGTTTCCTTCAGTATGCCAACGTTTGTTCAAAGAAAACGATTGCATTACTTCTCAAGAATGGACGAATATGATTGGTGGAATTTATATATTGAATCAATGAAACATTACTGTTATTGTTCTTTGAAAAGTACCGCATTAGTTCCTTAGTTGTAATAAATGAACAGGTTTTGATATCATAATAAACTTGCGATAAGATATCACCACATAAACTACATGTCTATCAGTCAGAAAATGAATTCACAGTGCAACTACAAAGAAAATAGATCATTGAAAGCAAAGGATGCCAAAAAAAAACTAAACCACGTCGCTCTGTGTTTTCGTACCGGGTTTGAAAAAAAAACCAGTACGCATAGAACCAAACACTTCTGAAACGGGGTACGATTGTTACAGTGAAACACAAACGCAGTAGCAACGCAGGCTTGATGTTGTCCCTTTACATGAAAAAAGCGAATGGGTATCAACTTGTGACTGGTTCATGGAAAGTCTGTCCACGAGAAATCACTGGGATGGTGGGTAAAATGGTAGGGTTTGCAGCAGAGTTCGTTTTGGTAAACGATGCGCTGAGTTCAAGTACCGGGTTCGTAATAACAAATATCGCGCCTACAAGTTTATTATATCATCCGCGAACGCGCACGCGAGAATACCTTTGACGGACCTTTGACTAAATTAAAACAGACTAAAACATCTCAACATCTCCTTACGAAGTCATTATGCAACTACCGAAACGTATCTCCGGTTGATTTACCTCAGCCTACTACACAATGCTACGAAAGCTAACGAAGTTGTATTCACGTTAACGTCTCTCCACTCCTGTCACTTCCTCGTAAAGTGAACCTTTTTATACCGAAAATTATATCGCGTATCTATCTGTAGAAAACACGACCTCATGGAAGGTATCGACGCGAAGTCTCTAGATAATCGCTCATCCGGATATCCGGCCTTATGCTTAACAGATCAACTAACGAGGTTCGTCGGTTCTTAAAAAGCGATTTTTTTATTTGAGACCGATTCAAAGCAAAAAGACTATGCAGAAAGCTATTGGGGCCGCGCACGTGTGTGTTGCATATCTTGGTGAAATGCAAAATACTATATGACCCGATGTGGACGATTTAAATCAACATATAACGGTTGGAGCCGCTCACAAATGTTAAACCACACATCCAAAAATATCGAAAGATATATCATTTATGGAACCGAGTTAAGTCAGTAGCAATAAGAATGTTGTTGGGGCCACGCAAGAGTGTGTGTAAATTTCGAAGGTGTGTTAAATTCTACGATTTTAAACCGGTTTAGACCAACAGCACAGGTACTGATGGGGTTACACATTAGAGATGGTCGGCTATGGGAAATTTGTTACCCGTACCCGACTCATCGAAAATTTTCAAACCCGTACCCGACACGAACCCGAAGTCTGGTTTGTTTAAAATACCCGTACCCGACCCGAACCCGAAAAATATCTATTCTAACTACCCGTACCCGACCCGTGCCCGATAGAAAAAAACGCCGAAATTGCCGGTACCCGACCCATACCCGACCCGTCCTGGTTTTTTTTTTTTATTTTTTATTTCAACATGCCTGGGTACCTCGTACATTTTATGCACTGATTGTCATATGTGGTTTCTCGAGATGATGGCCGGAGCCAGGCTAGAACCGAGTGTGCGTGTGAACGAATGATAATGAACCCAGAGTTTCAGGCGGGTGGTCCACCATATGGAATCGGTCCACTATGAAAAGTGCATGTCTGGTAAAGTTTAAAAAAAACGACGAGTTTTATAAACACATTAAAGGGTCAAACGAATTTTAAAAGGCCAAAATCAATATAGTTTATAACTTGAGAAAAATTTGATAATTCACTGCATTTGCCAAAAACCTGTAATTTTGAGTAAAGATTCGGTGTCATTGCTAAATTCTAAAATTCTGTAAAAAACAGATATTAAATAAATAAATAAATAAATAAACATTTAAGTGCTTAAGTCCAAATTTTGGGTGCAATATCATAAAATTTGATTTTTTTATAACTTCAAAACTCGGCATACTGACGTTTTTTGACATAGATAGATTTTTTTTGGCCTCGAAGAAAAAATTGATTTGTAGTTAGTTTTTATTACCTATTATAATATACAATATTGTTTTAATTTTTATAAAAAAAATTTTTTTTTGCGAAATTTGGTTGATTTGAGGAGTTGTGCAAAAACTACGTAAGCTGTTTTTGTGAAGAGGACGCCCTGTGGCGTTGCTTGTGGTTAAAGATCATATAATTCTGTTTAATAAAAAAGTGAAAAGTGCTAAAAAATCATGAAAAATTAAGTCACGTGCTTTATGGACGTCTCCAAATAAAAAGTGGAATGGAGATTCGTGTTCAGCACCCCAAAATTAAGTCTATACCATATTTTTGTCGTATTTATCGACACTTTTTTTTTACTTGGCAAGCATTTGTATTAAGTCGCCCCACTGTGCAATGCTCCGCGGTTTTCCTGACAGTTATGAAAAAAGCCCGACAAAAATTCCATTTAAATCAAAACCGTTGCAGGAAGAACTATTCAATCTAACATTAGAAAGCGACAGCATGATGTCATTGCCTTGGTGCATAGACTGCCGACAACTGTCAGAATAGGTATTGGGCGATCTCTCGTTGAGTGATGATGGGCGATTTTCTCTCCGATCTTACCGATTATCGACATTAAGAAAGCACCCAGGCTTGAAATGATAAAAATTAAATTCTCACAATGCACGAAAATTGAATTACCCGTACCCGACCAATTGAGAATTTTTCAAACCCGTACCCGACCCGAACCCGAAGCCTTGGTTTTTTAGTTACCCGTACCCAACCCGAACCCGTAGAATATTTTTTGGCGTTACCCGAAACCCGACCTGAACCCGTCGGGTACGGGTCGGGTACGGGTTTCGGGTAAAAATACCCGTACCCGACCATCTCTATTACACATACGTGAGCGTGCTTTGTATCGTTTTATATATAATTTTTATATATCACTTGGACGAGTCTGTTAATATGATGAGTAACCTGAGATACCTATTGAGTATAAAAATTGGCAGTGTTCCATGCATTTAAAGCTCAAAAATTAATAAAAAAATGCAATTATGCATATTTAAAAAAGTAGTTACCATATAAACAAAGATTATTTACAAAAAGCCAAACCAAACAAAATCCGAATAGTTGACATGAACTAGTGTCATGTTTTTTTTACAAATTTCAACAGTTACAATTACTTACAATTGAAAATATTTAACAATATTTGTCCAAAAGCTAGAGAAATCATGAATTGTAAAAAAGGTAATGAATATATATCTCTCAATCCCGCACGCGACAAATAAATGTTTGATTATATAGTTGTTGACAGCTTCCCGCATCGTAATATAATAATAATTTGCATGGTATAAATTAAAGAAGAAAAAATTCCCAGTTTCATTTTACTGGTGTTGTCTACTTTACGCTATATAATAAATTTTTTAATTTAAAATATAGAATTTGCAAAGCATAATTACAAGAGTTACGAGAAAAAAAAAAACAAAATGCACTTTAGATTCATAAGCCTGTGCTCCCTGACATGAACATAAATTCTTACTTCGACTCAGTTCTAAATCATAAAACCTCTTCTCCGCTACCACTGTGACAGTTGTTGTACAACAATACATATAGCAGCCAGGAACAATTTCGCTTGGTGGAACCATTTATAGAGTAACGTCTTCTAAATCCAAAGATGGTGAAAGATTTATTCTAGCATTCACAGATTTGGAGAAAATCAAGTTTTCATAAAAACTCGTACTTTAGTGAATTCAAACTCGGTTTTCTCTAAATCTGTGCATGCTAGAACAAATCTTTCAGCATCTTTGGATTCAGAAGACGTTACTCTAGCAATATAGAGCTTGAAAATTGGAGAGCTAAGTTGAAAACTACCGTGGGAGACTGAGAAAATCAGATTTCCATGAAAATACGTACTTTAGTGAATTTAAATTCGTTTTTCTCAAATTGTTTGCATGCTAAAATAAATATTTCATCGCGTATGGATTCAGGAGACCTTATCTCAAAAATGTAGAGCTTAAAATTTGAAGAACGGTTTGGTTATTTGAATTTTTATAAAATTACGTAGTTTTGTGATTTTGTACTGAAATAATTTAGAAACTCCAAAATTCACTCTTACATACCATATTCCATCTACCTGACATAATTTGATACATGGAGAAATTGATACGTATGAAAATTCCCAGTGTTTGCTCAATCTGTTTTAAAAATCAGAAAAAACAAAGACATATTCGCGTGTCACAGAAACGGGGAGGGGTCCAGAGGGGTGGCACCTTAACCAAAACTTAGAGCAACTATTCCCCTTGAATAAAATTCCAAGTTTTCCCAAATCGGCCGTTCCAGTGCTGAGAACGAGCATTTTCAAAAACCAAGTTCCGTCCCGGGTCTTTACGGGTTAATGTATCGAATGAAAAATAATATATGAATATAGTGTATACGGTCGTGTATTCCATGCAACGTTACCTTTGCGAACACAAACACTAATACATATATTGTTCACTAGAACCTTCGTTCAAAATAGAATATGTTTATGATAATAATAAATATGAAAATATGTACTTATCTTTGAAACGAGTTTCACTAGCCTGCAGAACCGTTTGGATGAATGTTACAACCAGGTTTAAAAACAATTTCTGTGGCGTATAGTAACACATCTACAATGCCAGCCGTGACGGCCGTGACTCGGGAGCTTCTCGTTCATATATATGTTCACACACACTGACAGTGCAGCAATTACTTGATTAAAAACGCTGGAGCAAGTGCCGCAAAATTGAACACTTTTCGCTTCGAAAATCGCACTTCCTAGTACATTTTTCACTCAACTCCTTATGTATGACAATACACATCCATCACTTAGTAAACCACACTACGTTTCTTTAACGGAGACATTTCTTTTCTTCTACACGCTCCCTAAAATCATTAGGAAATGGCCATTACCTAAATGCGAAAAAGAAGTCCGACAATTCTTAGGAATGCTGGGCTACTACAGAAGATTTATTAAAGATTTCGCAAAAATTGTGAAACCTTCAACAAAACTTTTCAGGAAAGATTCTGATTTTGAAATAACACCAGAAGTTGAAACATGCTTTAATAAATGTAAGCAACTTTTAATGCTCGACCCAATACTAGTTTACCCGGATTTTAGCAATGAATTTCTTCTAACCACAGATGTTAGCGACTATGCAATAGGAGCAGTACTATCACAAGGCCATGTAGGTAGCGACAAACCTATCGCATATGCTTCACGAACATTAAATAAAACAGAGGAAAGATACTCAACCAAAGAAAAAGAATTTTTAGCTATGGTTTAGGCTGTAAAACATTTCAGCCATACCTTTACGGTAGAAAGTTTAAAATATTCACAGACCACCAACCACTAACTTTTGCATGTAACAACTCAAACCATAGAATCATCCGAGGAAAACTAGCTCTGGAAGAGTTCGATTATGAGTTGATTTACAAACCCGGTAAACAGAACGTTGTTGCAGACACGTTGTCACGCGTAAATATTTCTAAACACGAGGATGAAATGAATAAAGTAAAAACTAAAAATGATTTAAACGCACATTCTCAATCGTCACTATCGTTAAATGTAGAACCATCCGAACAGGGAGACGAATATCAAGAAGGAGAAAGCGACTATATAACCGTGCACTCCGCAGACTCAAGCGACGATTACTTTATACCTTACACAGAAAAACCAATAAACACGTTTAGAACACAAGTCATTTTCAAAATTAAAAACATTGGTACTTAAGTTTACGAACAGATATTTCCTAGGTATCACAGACATACAATAGTAAAAACACAATACACTGAGGAAAACATAGTGGAAATACTCAAACGAACCCTTAACCCAAGCGGAGTCAGTTGCCTTAGAATCCCAATAGCCTTAGCACAACTGGTTCAAGAAACATACAAGAAACATTTCTCGGCTAATAAAACCTACAAAGTTTTCGTTTCAGAGATCCTATTGAAAGACGTCAGAAGGGACGACCAACAAGATGAAATCGTGATATTTGTAAGAAAGCCAAATATGACCGGAAGCCGCCAAAATTAATAAGAAAAAGTACTTTTGGAGATACTCCGTTTGACAGAGTTCACATCGACATTTTTTTCTGAAAGGGGAAAAGTGGCTTACCATAGTCGACTCGTTTTCCAAATTCGCTAACGTAATTCCATTAAATAGTTGATCTAAAAACAGCGATCACCGAACACATTCGTCAATTTGGACGACCAAAAACAATAATAAGTGACCATGAACCTGCTTTTAGATCAATTGATATTATAGGTTTTTTAAATGACTTAGGCACCGAAATCCATTTCGCAAGCGGATCAAACTCAAACGGTATCGTAGAGCAATTCCATTCCACGTTAATAGAAATTTTTCGAACAAACTGAGCAAAATTCAAGGATTTAACTCTAAACCAACAACTCAATATCGAGATTGATATTTATAACAATAGCTTCTATTCAGCCACTAAAAACAAACCGCGAGATTTAATATTTAACGAACCAGGGTCCACAAACATGGAAGAAATAACGGAAAAAGCGAGAAATTTACAATCGTCAGTCAAGATTGAACTAAACCGCAGAAAAGAGAAATACGAACAACGTAACGAAAACAACGAAAAACCTGAAGCTCTTCAAGCAGGTGGTAATAAATACGTAAAAAATTCTCAACGGATAACTAAAGATAAGGACCCATTTAAATTGACAACTGTTAAACACAATAACGAGTTAACATTTGAAGATAATAATTTATAAAAAAATAAATTTATTCACTTCTAATTAATATAATATGACTTTACTCTCTACCGATACGCGCACTAGACTGAATTCTGAATTCCTTCGCTGAAGCCTAAGCCCGAAGTAAGCCACTTTTCCCCTTTCAGAAAAAAATGTCGATGAGAACTCTGTCAAACGGAGTATCTCCAAAAGTACTTTTTCTTATTAATTTTGGGGGCTTCCGGTCATATTTGGCTTTCTTACAAATATCACAGGAATCGTTGAAAATTTTGTCCTTTTTGTCTATTGTAGGGAAAAAATACTTTTTTAAGATTTGCATTTGTTTTCTTTTGGCCCTCGGTGCCCGTAGTTATGGGTTTCTCTCACGATTTCATCTTGTTGGTCATCCCTTCTGACGTCTTTCAATAGGATCTCTGAAACGAAAACTTTGTAGGTTTTATTAGCCGAGAAATGTTTCTTGAACCAATTGTGCTAAGGCTATTGGGATTCTAAGGCAACTGACTCCGCTTGGGTTAAGGGTTCGTTTGAGTATTTCCACTATGTTTTCCTCAGTGTATTGTGTTTTTACTATTGTATGTCTGTGATACTTAGGAAATGTCTGTTCGTAAACTGAAGTACCAATGTTTGTCATTCTGGAAATGACTTGTGTTCTAAACGTGTTTTTCTGTGTAAGGTATAAAGTAATCGTCGCTTGAGTCTGCGGAGTGCACGGTCATATCGTCGCTTTCTCCTTCTTGATATTCGTCTCCCTGTTCGGATGGTTCTACATTTAATGATAGTGACGATTGAGAATGTGCGTTTAAATTATTTTTAGTTTTTACTTTATTCATTTCATCCTCGTGTTTAGAAATATTTACGCGTGACAACGCGTCTGCAACAACGTTCTGTTTACCGGGTTTGTAAATCAACTCATAATCGAACTCTTCCAGAGCTAGTTTTCCTCGGATGATTCTATGGTTTGAGTTGTTACATGCAAAAGTTAGTGGTTGGTGGTCTGTGAACATTTTAAACTTTCTACCGTAAAGGTATGGCTGAAATGTTTTACAGCCCAAACCATAGCTAAAAATTCTTTTTCTGTGGTTGAGTATCTTTCCTCTGTTTTATTTAATGTTCGTGAAGCATATGCGATAGGTCTGTCGCTACCTACATGGCCTTGTGATAGTACTGCTCCTATTGCATAGTCGCAAGCATCTGTGGTTAGAAGCAATTCATTGCTAAAATCCGGGTAAACTAGTATTGGGTCGAGCATTAAAAGTTGCTTACATTTATTAAAGCATGTTTCAACTTCTGGTGTTATTTCAAAATCAGAATCTTTCCTGAGAAGTTTTGTTAAAGGTTTTACAATTTTTGCGAAATCTTTAATAAATCTTCTGTAGTAGCCCATCATTCCTAAGAATTGTCGTACTTCTTTTTCGCATTTAGGTAGTGGCCATTTCCTAATAGCGTCGATTTTATCACTGTTTGGTCTTACCCCGTCTTCGGAGACTGTATGACCTAAAAATTTGGTTTCTTCCCTGAAAAATTCGCACTTATCAAGCTGGATTTTCAGTCTGGCATCCTTGAGTCTTTTCATGACTTGTGCTAGATTAGTCACGTGTTCCTGGAGTGAACTGGAAAATATGATTATATCATCCATATAAACGAAACAACACACTCCGATTAAATCCCGTAACACACAGTCCATTACTCTTCGAAACGTAGCTGGGGGGTTTTTCAGCCCGAATGTTATGCGGGTAAACTCGTATTTCCCGCCGTTCACGGAGAATGCTGTTTTTTCGGTATCTTCTTCTGCTATTTGAATTTGGTGAAAACCTGAGACCAAATCAACCGTTGAAAAATAAGTGGCTTTGCCTAATTTATCCAATATATCGGTTATTTCCGGTATAGGATACTTGTCGTTTATAGTTTTTTCGTTCAGTTTTCTATAGTCTATAACTAAGCGAAATTTCTTGCGCTCGGATGAGTCGGACTTTTTTGGGACCACCCATACTGGTGATGTGTAGGGTGATATTGATTCTTTTATTATTCCGTCCTTCAGCATCTTCTTGACCTGTTCCTGCACTTCTTTTTCGTATACGTAGGGGTATTTATACGATTTTGTGTGCACTGGAATGTTGTCAACTGTGCGTATATTATGTTTTATTTTATGGGTAAACGACAGTGTATCCGATTCTGCGTACAGCACTTCTCGGTACTGGTTGATTACTTTTTTAAGAGCTTGTTTTTTTTCCTTGTTCATATGTTCATCTCTAAATGTGTAAGTTTTAGTGTTCATTTGTGTCGGCAATTCTTTTAAATCGTATGGGTCTTTATCCCGTATGATTTCGTTATCTAAATCGTTGAAAATTTTTAGTTCATTGCTGTTGATTTCCAATGGAATTTTTGAATGGTTTTGTACTGCTACGAAAGCGAATTTGTTAGAACTTCTGTAGAGTCCTGGTAAAATTGAAACTTGTTTGTAAGGTTTTTCTTCTCTTATGAGAAAATCTCCGTCTTTTTTTGTTTTAACTTTGATGAATTGGAACTCCTGCTCTGTAATATTAATTTTGTTATCGTCGGGGTATCGCTTTTTCATGACAATAGTTCTTCTCCCGATTTTCAAAGTATTTTTCTGCGCGTCGATCTTGGCATTTAAATCTCTTAATGATTCGTAGCCGATCAGTCCGTCGAAAAATTTGTGAAATTCGAAGACGAAAAATTTAAGTTTCTTTCTTATTTGGAACGCGTCGAATGAAGCGGATTTGTTTATTATGTGCGTGCCTCTTACATTGGTCACTTTCGCTGTTGGTTCGTTCTTACAGTTATCGATATTAACATGGTCTGATGGAATGTAATTTTTGTTCGCTCCTGTGTCGATCAAAAATTTTAGTTCTCCTTTCGATGTTTGTATCGTAATATCTGGTACGAAGTTATTGTCTTTTGTTATTTTTTTCTCATCATTTCTGCCGCGTGAAAATTCAACTCGTCGACAAAGTATTCGTCATCCTCAGAATCGAGAAGCGATTTTTCTGGCTGGTTTCTTGTGTCGTTTATGTCTTCTGCTTTGCTCGGCTCATGTTCTGTGTCGTGGTTATTTATTTCTGCCTTAGACCTTGCTGGGTATATATATATATATATATATATATATATATATATATATATATATATATATATATATATATATATATATATATATATATATATATATATATATATATATATATATATATATATATATATATATATATATATATATATATATATATATATATATATATATATATATATATATATATTTTTTTTTTTTTTTTTTTTTTTTTTTTTTCTATATATATAGTGTTTTAGTTTAGTTAAATTTACTGTTGAAAACTATTATGTCCGCAAATGAGCGGAAAAACCAAAGAAAATAAATATCACTATCGGTTAAACACTTGATAGAACATTGGACAAACAGTTTCTGATGGTTTAAAATTAGTTTATTTGACACGGCACGATACATTTTCTGTTTTACTGAGCCAAGTACAATTCGTATTAATTCTACGTTAGCAGGGAAAAGAGGGAGGCCTTTTTTTTATTCTCGCGGCCGACTACGAGCTAGTGGGGATTTAAGGTGAGAGGAGGGGAGATACAATTTTGACTTAAAACTATTTTGGAACTTTGTTTTTCAACTGGTAGAGCAATTGTATTCTTGTTTGTTGTGGGTTCAAAATATTTGTGTAAGCATAGATGCGGGCTCTTCGTTTCCGTGTCTTCAGCATAGCATATTTGTATCCTTAATCTGACAAATAGACAAAGAAAACTTTAAATTTTAATGTCAGCGTTTTTCAGAAAGCAGTATAGCTGTGTCATGTACAGGAGATCACCGCTTCCCAGAATGTCTCTAACGGGTACGTTCGGTTGTTTTCCTCGGGCCCGAAGGGAATCTATAAGCTCGGACCTAACACCACAGTATTCGGTACACGACCAAACAACATGCTCGATGTCATGGTAGCCATCGCCACAAACGCAGTGATTACTGTCTACAAGCCCTATACGAAAGAGATGCGTGTTTGACGTGTAGTGATTGGACATAAGTCTGGACATCACGCGAATGAAGTCCCGACCGACATCCAACCCCTTGAACCATGCTTTCGTCGTTACCTTAGGAAAAATGGAATGTAGCCACCGTCCCAGTTCATCTGAGTTCCATGATGATTGCCAACTGTTGAGTGTTCTCTGACACAAAATGCTATAAAATTCATCATAAGCAATTGGTCTTTCATAAATATCGCCATCAATAGCACCCACCTTAGCAAAAGAGTCAGCCTTTTCATTACCCGGAATCGAGCAATGAGAAGGGACCCACGCTAAGGTTACCCGGTAATTTTTATCTGTTAAAGCACTTAAAAACCGCCGTATTTTCCCCAGGAAATACGGGGTGTGCTTCACAGGCTTCATCGATCGCAGAGCCTCAATGGCACTGAGACTATCTGTGAAGATGAAGTAGTGGTCTATGAGTAGGGTTTTGATGATTCCAAGAGAGTACTGAATAGCAGCAAGTTCTGCGACGTACACGGAAGCAGGAGCATCGAGTTTGTAGAAGGCGGTAAAATTTTCGTGGAAAACACCGAAGCCAGTGGACTCATCTAGATTAGATCCGTCAGTGTAAAACCTTTTATCATAACTAACATGTTTAAACTTATTGGAAAAAATCTTAGGGATCTCTTGGGGTCGCAATTGATCCGGGATACCAGAAATGTCTTGTTTCATGGTGGTGTCGAAGAATATAGCATTATTAGAAGTATCTAAAAATGGGACATTGGAGGAATCGTATGAAGAAGGATTAATATCTTGAGCCATATAGGGTAGGAACATATTCTAAGCAGCTTTAGGAACCGCCTGTGTATTCAGACGAAATACTCGAAATATATTGGGTGAAACTCAAACAGTAGTATATCAATCTGTTCGCTATCGTTTTCTCTATCAGAACTTATTTTCAGATTGCAAAACTAAGTTAGCAAACGTTAACAATCATCAATCAAAGTTATCAATCAAGGGACACTATTTCAATCACCACGAACCTATTTTAAGCAGTTTCCATATGTTTTGCAGGCGTTTTTTCCAGCACCCGAAGTGGCTCCTGAATGGCTGCAATATAGGTCGATTTGTTTCAATTGCAATTGTTCACAGATTTCTTTGTGATTAACGGTATTTCTTATATTCGTAAGACAGCTATACAATCAAAGTTTTCGTTTCCATCATTGAAATTGTCGATATTGATAAAAATGCAGGAGTTTGAGGCCTGTTTTCTTCGACTGATTAAAATAGGCGCTTCTGCTTAAGCCGTTCCCTACCCTAGTCAAAATATAAAGTCATAAATCTGGATTGAGATTGAAGGTCGACCAACCTCTCGAAATTTTCAATTACTAATGGGTTCATAGCTGTGCATCGAATTAGCAACCGGTAAGAGAGATTCCAAAAACGATGTTTCAACGGTAGCATACCCGCTAACACTTCAAGACTCATCGTATGGGTCGACTGCATGCAACCCAAGGCAATACGCAAACAACGATCTTGTATTCTCTCTAATTTTATAATGTGCGTGTTCGCGGCGGAGCGAAAGCAGAAACAGCCGTACTCAAGAACTGACTATCGTTGTTTGGTATAACCTTAGAAGGTCTCCTGGGTGAGCACCCCACCAGGTTCCGGTAATCGTACGAAGAAAATTAATCCTCTGTTGGCATTTTCGTGTCAGATACCTAATATGACAAGCCCAGGTTCATTTAGAGTCGAACCAGACCCCGAGATATTTAGCGACTAAAACCTGAGAGATCGTTTTACCCGTTAGTAGGAGCTGCAGCTGAGCTGGGTTATGCTTCCTAGAAAAAACGACCAACTCAGTTTTCTCCGGAGAGAATTCGATACCCAGCTTAAGAGCCCATTCAGACAAATTGTCTAAGGTATCTTGCAATGGTCCTTGCAGATCGCTAGCCTCGCTACCAGTAATGGATACAACGCTATCGTCTGCAAGTTTCCTTGGCGTGCATGAATTTGCAAGACATTCATCGATGTCATTGACGTAAAAATTATATAAGAGAGGACTTAAACATGAGCCCTGGGGATTGGACAAACAGTCCTGTCTGAATGAAAGAGGGGTTCGGTCCCCTAAGGCACTCAGAATCACCTAAGTCTAAACCGGTCCAGAATCCGTCCACGTAAGGATCCTCCAAAGGTATTCCCGAGTCCTTGGCTAACAACTGTTGGAGAGATGGCGGATATCCTAATTGATCTGCGGCACTAGGGAGTGTTCTTTATATCACTAATTAAAAAGGAGATGTGTTCACGTTCAACTAACGAATTCGAATGAAGGCAATGCCTTCTGTTTATTTGAGGTATATCCACAGAGAGCGTAACAGCCGTTACGCGAGATCGATATGTTATCGAGGCGTATTCCCTTTTTAATATTTTTGTTTTGCAACATCTTAAAAATTAAATAACAATAATAAATTCATAATAAGGGTAATAGTTACATTTACAATAATCGAATAATTATAAATTTAAGTAGAAGAAGTAATTGTTTTAATCGTTTGTCCATTGTAGACATAATCTTTATCTATCTTTAAACGTTTTAATCTTTTAGAACGCCTAGGTATGAATTCCAATGAGTCCATTGGTAATTTTCGTTTCTTGCCTTTGATAGGCAATCCTCGTTCAGGAAATCCCCTAAACGCTTCTTCCTCTTCCCTGTTGTCATGTCCTGTCGTCTTACTCGTCCCCTCGAACGATCGCCGAAGTGGCACTAGTCTTGGCCCCTCTAGCCTGCTATCCGGCACTTTAAGTTGGCTGCGGTGTGCCATAATGGGCACGTTTCCAATCGTGATCTGTAAAGTGTTTTTTTGAGAAATGTTTCAAAAAATTAGATTTGAGCCATCGCATGTGGTTGTGAGGGTTGTGGTTTTTATACCACACCACGTCACCCTCCATCAAATTGTTAAACTTATCGTTAGTATATTCGTAACCTTTATTTGCAGGTTTATTTCCTACATTTGTAGGAAAAGGTGAATTTACATCACGTAGGACGGATGGTGACGACATTTGTCGTCCGTTTAGGTTTTTTGGATTAATTAAATCCATTAGAACCTTAGGCTTATATTCAAAAATTCTTTCAGGAGGGAAATCGTCATCTTTGGTTAAACAAGTATTTCTATAATTAAACAAAAATAGATTAATCTGGTCCTCCCAATCTAACTCTCTGTTTTCAGGTTCCATTAGGAACTTTTTCCAGACCTCTTTTACCGTTCGAACTAATCTCTCCGCCTGTCCATTGCTTGAAGGGTTATAGGGCGGACTTTTCATTACCTTTATTCCTTGCCTCTCTAAGATGGCAACGAAACCAAAAGAGTTGAAAGGTGGACCACCGTCAGAAACCAACACATCTGGTAGACCAAACCTAGCAAAACAACCTATTAGTTTCTTGAGGACCTTTGTAGTATCAGTGCCGTTTTTCATATATTCTATTTCTATCCATTTCGAGAAGCTATCAACCAGGAGCAGAAAAGTTCTATGTTCAAAATGAAAAAAATCTATGTGAATTCTACTGAACGGTCTTGTAGTGGGAATCCATTTGGATTCCACATTTTGCTTGGGCACAACAGCCATGCTTGTGCACACGTCGCAGTTGGAAACAAATCTTTCTATATCAGAATTGATACCAAACCAATAGACCATCCTCCGAGCCATTTGCTTCGTTTTTACCATTCCTATATGGTTGGCATGTAACAGTTTCAATATCCCGCTTTGCATAAGCTGCGGTATAATCACCCTGTTTTGATACAACAAACACTCGTCAATGATTTCTAACTCATGTTGATTAGCAAAAACATTCACAAAGCGTTTGTCAAGTTTCTTTGGCCAACCATTTGTTAAGTAGAAGATAATTTACTGAAGAAAAATATCATTCTTTGTCATTTGACTTATTTGTAGGTATTCTATTGGTGAAAATTTGGTAAAATTTATGCTTCCCACGAAATCACACTGTTTTGGAACACTTTGTTCCAAAGGGAACCTAGAACAGAAATCTGCATTTCCCATTTTTGTTGACGGTCGATATCTAATCTCAAAATCATATATGGGCATTTCCAATATATATCGTTGTAATCTTGTTACATAAATAGAATTTTTCCCTTCCTTGCCGAAAATTCCTACAAGAGGTTTATGATCTGTTAAAACTAAAAATTTCTGTCCATAAAGAAATTTATGAATTTTTTTTTATGACAGAAACAAGAGCCAAGGCTTCCAAGTGAAGTATTGGGTAGTTTTTTTGAGCTGAGTTTAGAGAAAAGGATGTGAAACTAATCGGTTTCTCCACCCCGTCAACAGTATGTGCAATTACTCCACCAAGGCCATAACTCGAAGCATCAGATACCACGACTATTGGTTTGTTAGGATCATAAAATTCCAGGAAGTTTGCCTTTAATAGTGAGAGTTTACTTAGCTCAAAGGCCTTATTACAGTTATCATCCCACACATATTTGGTTTCATTTTTTAAAAGATTATATAAATAATAGAGTTTCGAAAATAAATTGGGTATGAACTTGTTATAATAGTTTATGAGGCCTAGAAACGATTTCAATTCAGTAACATTCTTTGGTGGCTTAGCCTCCCTAATCGTGGCTAATTTATCAGGGCAAGGTAATAACCCTTTTTCGCTTAATATATGGCCTAAATAGGGTAATTCCCCCACAAAGAACTTACATGTTTCCCAGTTTACTTTGATATTAGCTGCTGACAATTTTGTCAGAACCAGGTGTAATTTTTTCTTGCAATCTTCTAAATGCCTGCCACCAATACATCATCTAAATAGCAATATACGTTGTCTATGCCTTGCAAAATTTGATCCATAAGCTGTTGAAAGATGGATGCGCTGGATGACGCACCCTGTGGTAGTCTATTATACACAAATACCCCTTTTCTTGTATTAATTATCATAAATTTCCTCGACTTTTCTGATAGAGAAAGCTGGGTATATGCTCCCTCTAAGTCAAGTGCGCAAAATACCTTGCAATCTGCTGACCCTGCAAACAAGTCTTGCGCAACAGGCAATGGATACGTATTCGGAACGATTACTTTATTAATGGACACCTTGAAGCCGATCACTAGCCTTATCTCATTATTTTTTTTATCACCACCACCACTGGTGAGACCCATTCGCTAGTCTTAACAGGAGTGATAACTTTCTCCTTCTCTAATTTTTCCAGATAGGCTAGGACTTTTTCCCGTAACCTATATGGAACGTTATATGCCTTTTTAAAAATAGGCTTATCATCCTTTAGGACTATATCTGCCTCGTACCCAATTATGGGAGAGGTAACATCTTTCACAAATGTATTGCCAAATTTTTGCTTTAGTTCTTGTACTATTCTCGTCTCGTCAGTATCTCGTCTATTATCTATATTGTTTATGGCTAGCGAATCTGTAAAAAAACTTCTCCAGTTTCCGTAAAATGTATCTAAGGCATCACGTCCGAACAGTGGTATGAAATTATGCTCACAATCTAAAATAATTAAGGTCAAACAAGCCTGTTTGCCTTTGAATAGTGTGGAAACCCTAGTTGCCCCTATTATTTTCAAGTTATCCCCATTCACCACTGCTAGTTTTTTTCTGATTTTTCAGAGGCGTCTTGAAATAAAGTTTATATAAGTGTTTACTCATTACCGTAACCGAGGACCCGCAATCGACTTCCATTTGGATGTCTTTCCCCTCTATGATTACATGAATTAAGCAAGGGTTATTGATTTTATTAATAGAAGAAACTAGCATGCATGATAATTCACCTTTATCTCTTTCATCGTCATCTTCGCTGTCGGTATTGCTGGTCCTCCACTCCCTAAAAATCTCCTCCAAATTTTTGTTGCAGCTTGGACCCGGCTTTTCGTATTGATCGATAAACTTAACTGAGCTTCTCATTATGTTTTTTAGTTTAAAACATTTTTTTTTATATGTCCGCTAACTCCACAAAAATCGCAAATAATATATGGGTTTTTCTTATTCAGTGTTTGACCCCTACGCCACTCAGCTGGTTTAATATTTGGACTGTTCCAATGACTTCTTTGCTCCCTTTTATCGTATGGCCTGAACCCTAACCTCTCTCTAACTGGTCCTCTTGAAAAGCCAGGCTTGTTCCTTTGGCTATCCTGTTTAGACCTTTCATATGTTTTAAGAATTTTCTGTAAGGCAGGACTGGTTGAATGTGGATTAATATACACTGAATTTCTTGTACTATCCGCCGTTCCTAATGATCGAGCGTTAGATTTGGCCATCTCCCAGGTCAAAATAATTTTCTCAGTTGCTTCTGCGCTATGGTCCTCATCCTCATTGAGAATTTTTTGTTGTAACCCGTAATCTCTAATTCCACTTATGATTCTATCTCTTATTGCCTGATCCTTAAACGATCCGAATGAACAAAACTCTGCTTGGAGTTTGACTGCCAACACGTAATCTTCTAAAGATTCATCAGGGTGTTGGACTCTGTTTGAGAATCTATGCCTCTGTACAAGACCTGAAGGAGTTTAATTTAAACGAGCTTTGAGTTTTCTAACTAATTCTCCATACGCGATCGCATTTAAATTCCCCGCAGGGAATAGTAGCTTTAGTTCAGTATAGATAAACGGACCGCTCAGTGTTATAAAATGTGCTTTCTTTTGCTCTTCTGAAATTTCTTTGGCGGAAAAACAATATTCCAACCTATCAACCCAATCGGTAAAAGAAGCCCCTTTCCTATAAGGCTCGATTACGGAAGCCATACCCATTTGAGCCATGTCTATTTTGTGAACAATTAATGTAAAATAATGGGACCAGATAAATAAAAAATAATTAGTCCCTTGAAGAAACACCGTGTAATATATCTACATAATATTCGTATATATTCAGTTGGTCCAATAAAAGGAAAAAAAAAACAAAAAACGACTTACCGAACTTTCCTGAGGCTTTTATATTACTATATATATGTATACTGGTTTATCAAATAAAATCCTGGCTGACCCTTGTCAGTATTGTGGATGGTTTAGCCTTCCAATTACCACTCCTGTGGTTAAATTTGTTTCCGTTGAAATCTGCTGTTCCTTCCAATGTATCTCCAGTGGTATTTATATTTAAAAAAAATTTTTTGCTACACAAAAAAAATTAAAATATATTAGATATTTTTTCAAAATAATTCTGGCTGAAACGCAAATTTAAAACAATAAAAAAATAATTGATCATTGTTTATTAAAACAATAAACTCATTGTAATAAAACAATGGCGATAATCATTTCAATTACTCTACCCCACTCTACCCTAACTACAATGAGCGAATAAAAGGAAACCAAAATGGCCCCCAAATGTTCCAACCGCGTGTTGGATTTTTCTACAGCTTTTTGTTGCTGCTACCGCTCACTGTACACTTAATTGGAGTCTCTAAACCGCTTTATTATCCCTTGTTTAACTGTTTGCGTTACGCTGTTGAATGCTGGATAGCCAACGTGTGGCCTTTCCTATCCCGCAGCGTAAAACATGTCGTTAGAAAGGATGTTTTTTTATTTTATCACAGAATTTTACACAAAAATTCCTGCCGGGTACCGACGCTGAATTTTGCCCGTAATTTCCACTTTTTTTAATTATATTTTTTCTATCTTCGTCGCCAGTTATTATGTCCGCAAATGAGCGGAAAAACCAAAAAAAAATAAATATCACTATCGGTTGAACACTTGATAGAACATTGGACAAACAGTCCTGTCTGAATAAAAGAGGGGTTCGGTCCCCTAAGGCACTTAGACTCACCTAAGTCTAAACCGGTCCAAAATCCGTCCAAGTAAGGATCCTCCAAAGGCATTCCCGAGTCCTTGGCTAACAACTGTTGGAGAGATGGCAGATATCCTAATTGATCTGCGGCACTAGGGAGTGTTCTTTATATCACTAATTAAAAAGGAGATGTGTTCACGTTCAACTAACGAATTCGAATGAAGGCAATGCCTTCTGTTTATTTGAGGTATATCCACAGAGAACGTAACAGCCGTTACGCGAGATCGATATATTATCGAGAATCAAATTATGAAAGGGCGTATGCCATAAAAATCAGTTTTTTAATTAAGCTTAGTGCGCGGAAAAATGTGCTGCGCGGAATTACCCGCCATCACGGTACGTCTATCTGCATTATACTGGGGGAAATTCTGTGAGGTCTCCAAGGCGACACGAGTGAAGTGTGTTTTGCGATCCAAACTGCTATTACTCGTCTCTTTGGACATTGATGTGCAGTCGCTCAACATCGTGTATTCTACTTGCAAAAAAAGAGTAGCACCCGATCCCTGAGTGTAAGAGACATCTCCGGCAAGAGACGGATAAAGTGTGTTGTGACATGCGAACTGCACTGCACAATGTACAATGCAATCCGAACTGCTCTAACTCACCTCTTTAGGAATTAATGTGCAGTCTCCCAACGGCGTGTGCTTTGCACGCAAAAAATGAGTAGCACTCGATCTCTTGCCGTGTCAAATAAATATTGTGAAAAAAAAACACCATTCTTTTCTTATATATTACTGTCTTTTTCAAAATGAAATGTCCTAGATACAAGTAAAAAATACAATAAAAGTATTTACAGCCTTTCAACTTCATTTGTATTGCATAAACTATCAGTTCAATTCTGTCAGGTCATTAAATTATTTTATTAACTCATTGTCAATATATCGTTACAAAGTTCTTCATGTCTTTTCTAGGTTACTATAACTTGTCTAGCAGAAGGAGAAGATTACAATATATTGAGAGACGCAAAAATTGCACAAGCTGGTTTGAAGTTAAGTCAAGAATTTGGTATAAAAAAAGATGACTACGTTCTATTGTCTGTTTTTTCACCATCAAAAGAAATTTCAAGCGAACCACAAAACAATTCAGCGATGTGTATATTTAGCTTGGTTGAAATCGAAGAAGTGTTTAATGAAAACATACACTGTAAGTTTGCTCGTTAGTGTGTCCCAGAAAAACCGATGTTGAAAAAGTCAAGGTGCTTAGCCCTAAATTGAAAGATAATGTTATTTATAGCATTTTTGTAGAACATTTCGACTTTCTGAAAAATCGTTTTCAGGTTGCCCAAACGTGATTTATGAAAAAATGCCTTTTTCAAGCTACAGAACCACTCTTTTGCACTTTTTTCAAATCTGTTCGATTCCTACATTTTTCCATATATTTTTTTATTTTTGTGGGGTTGTTTTTTTGAATATTTTGCATGGTTTGGTTCAGCATCGTATTCAATTATTTGACTCACAGAGCCCATTGAACATCACAAAAAAGTGAATTTTTCTAATAATTTTCAGATAAAACCCTTCAAAACACATATAAAAAAATTTTGATCAAGAACTGACTTTACTGCAAAGCGGGATTCAAGACGAAAATTTACATCAAAAAAGATCCTTGATATCATATCGGGAGGCTGAGATATTGGCGTTTTTACATGTGATGGAAAACTATGCATTTTGTCAAAAATGCTACTGAAGCTCAATATCTATATTGCACAGTGTTTTATTTTGCCGTTTGTGCGTGTAATTTTCTAATTAGTGATTCAAATGTTGATTATAGCCATAAGGCATGTTCGGAGAAGTTTCAGGATGTTCAAAAATGCATCTTTGAATGTAGAAAGATGGGTGTTCAATCCACCAATGAGTGAGATTAAAAATTTACTTTTTAATCAGAATAAGACACATTCCTAGCTCTTCTACGTCAAGACATCAAAATTTCAAACTGCATATTTGACCCAGAACTGTTGTGTATGTGAAAGAGGATAAATTGAACTTCATAGAAAACGTTTGTTTCATTTGAATTTACATGCAAAACTTGAATAAATGATTGAATTAAAACACTCATAAAAAATTAATAAAATTATAGTTTTGACACTATTTTTAAAAAATATGCTTAAATGATACTATTTTGAAGCTATGGGCATGTGATACATCAGAAAGCAAAAGGTTTTATGGCCGTATTCATGACCTAAACGCGGTTGTTGCTGCTATTTTGTAGATTCAATTGGTAGGTCACTGAAAAACAGGTCCTTTATTATGGTATCGCGTTACAAAAATAGTAGTTTTTTTCGTATTGTGCAAATGTTACAAACTGTAGAAAAGCAGTATTCAGGATTTTCTTAGTACTCGTTGAGACTTTTCTTAGCATATGCTGGTATGTGAAATTGGTGCATTCTAATCAAAGTTACAATAGGGTCAAAGTTATGGTGTCGCCTTACAAAAATTTTATGTGTTTTTATAAAGTTACCAAAAACGAGTTTTTGAGCTATAATAATAAATATATAATAATACAACATGGAATCATGATGAATGAGAGTCATCTGCATCAAATTATATCTACCTAGAAGTGAGGAGTTTGCTTTTCACTGGAATTAGATCATTACATATTCAATGCCAATAGAAACCCAATGGAAATTACTAGAAGGGTTCTCAGATAACATTAAGAATGTAAAAATATGTTTGTGCTTGAAAATCAAATAAATCATGGAAACGCGAATATATTATAATTTCAAAGATAGTGTAAAACAGTGTATTTGCCTATTTTAACCTCAAATAGACTTATGCTGTTTCTTAAGCCATTGATTCAATTGCTAGGTTTAGTGTCTAGTTTTTTTTTTGCTTTTTGGCGTAAATACTGCTTTAACCAACTATGTTATTTACGAAAAACACATCAACAATAATCATTGCCACATGACAGAAAATAAAACAGAAACCTCACGTACACTACAGTATATGTATATCTGGTAATGTTTTTACTTCAAGTCAAAAATTGAAAAAAGGAATTATACCCAAACGATTTACCTAAATATTAAACGATGGAAACTCATTCGTCTTCAATGCTAAAACCTCCGAAACACGAAAACAACCAGGCCAATTACAGTTCACTTCGTTCCTTGGGGAGTTGCTGAATAATACTTTTTCAACACACGGTGGCGAACTGGCCTGTGGCTGACAGCCACCTTAATAAAGCAATGGAAAAAACTTTTCAACATTCATTCAAACTCATCAAACTCTAGGTATATTATAAATTAACGATATTCCTACCAAACTCACTCAATACCTGATGCCACAACCCACCAAACTCAGCCACAACAAACCCCAAAAAACGGATTCATTCGTGTTTTCCACATATCTTTTCTTACTTCAAGTACATTTTGATATTTTTTTCTTGGAAACCTAAAAAAATTGCAATTTTGAGTAAGATTGTAGCAAAAAAATCCAAACGAGACGAGTTGCTCGCCGAGGCTTCAGTAAAAGGGCCTAATGTTTCATAAAGATACAGCTATTTTTTTGTGCCAGTCGAAAGTGGAGGGTGCGGAGTAATAGCTTTGCATAAACTACTTGTTTCCCCTTGGCTTCAAGAAAAACTGTATCAAAAAAGGTTAAAATCTGAATGAGATATAGCTTTTTTATGAAGGAAACCATTCTCAGTACGATTAGTGGTAAAATAATATAAATCTGAAACGCTCCCATCGGCGTAACTTTGAACTAAATGTAAATGTCATAGCATAAACATATTGGTATTAACCTAAACAACAACTTTGCCGAAGATAGTATGACTAAAAGCTAATCTTGATGCCCACATTTACAATGCTCATATTTTTGTAACGCGACACCATTTGCAGGAGACTGTTTTGCGTAACGCGACACCATTGACACACCGAAAAGTTTTTGGGAACATTTCGCTAAAAATTCAGTGTTTTCTATGTTGTAATATGTCATTTTTTTGGATTTTGTCTCCGGAACAAATGTCTAGAGGAAACTAGGGTTCAAGAACATACAGCAAAGCAGATATATGATACAGAGTTGCCAATAAAATTTTCAATTTAACTGGAAAAAGGCTGAAGAAAAAGCTGGAAAAAACTGGATTCCAAATAAATTTGTAAAAAAGCAATGAAATGATTTTGAGAGAGCTTTTTTGTTATGGAAACTAAATCCAGTGTCAGTTTCGAATACAGCAACTAACGAAATAACTCTTCGCACAAAATTACTCATTTTAATCAGAACTGTTTTGTTTCGGGCTTACATTTTTTTAAATTATGGACTGGAAAATTTCTTCTAACAGCAGCAAAACGCAATCAATCTACCTCAAAATTAAGAAAATAGAGCTTTTTCATTTACTTTTATCTTCAACAAAAGTATTGACGCAGCATTTTCATCCGTTACATCAGTGAAGTTTAAATTTCAATTATTTCTGACTTCGCTATCTTTTGGTATCTAATTCTTCTAACAATTTTTTAACTGCTACGCCACAGAAAATAAATAAAAGATTTTTTTCACGGTGCGATAAATTTGTTTGGTTTTATCTTAACCATGTCATGCAGTCTTTAATTAGATCGTGTTTCGTGCGAGAAGATAGAATACTGAAAAAGCTGTTAGAAATTGTCAAAATAATCTATCAATCTACAAAACTTACGTTTTAAAAATATTTCCGGAAACCAATCGGAGCTTGAGTGAATAAAAAACTGGATAAAACTGGCAAACATCTAGAAAAACTGGATGATTTTGGGAATAAACTGTTTGACTGGATCACTTGAAAAAAAACTGGAGGAATCCAGTTTAAACTGGAATATTGACAACCCTGTATATGAACGTATGCCATCAAAGGTTGAAAAAGCTAAATTCAGCAATGGTGTCGCGTTACAAAATGTATCGTATTGCAGTGCATGATACAACTATCTTAATTGCTAAACCAACCCGTCATGAGAAAGTACATTTAGTTGGCATTATTTACGACCTGTTTAATCATAGGCTCTTTAAGCTAATTTCTAATGTCCAGCCTAAAATGTTCACCAAAGTCGGTTCCTCATGGTGTCGCGTTACGCTGGAATGTGTCATAAGATAGACGCAAAGTGCCTTCGACAAAGTTTTAGGTAATCTTAAAGTAAGAAACTTTACCGAAGACATCATGTTTTTATTTCTTACATATTACGTGCAACATTGAGAATAGAAGGCACTGAAAATCACAATTTTCGTTCTAACTTTTTTCGCAGATTTTTCCGAATTTTTAAACCTTCTACTAAATTATCAGCCATCCAAAAACGCATTTGTTTTCTAAACATTGTTATTTTTTATCTATAAAACAGTTATTGAACATATTTTCCAACAGTTTTCCATCACATATAAAAATGCCAATATCTCAGCTCTCCGATAAGATATCAAGGATCTTTTTTCATGTAAATTTTTGTCTTGAATCCCGCTTTTCAATGAAAATTTCAGTTCTTGATTATATTTTTTTTAAATTTGTGTTTTGGAGGGTTTTATCAAAAAATTATTAGAAAAATTAATTTTTTTCTGTGATGTTCAATGGGCTCTGGGAGTCAAAAAACTAAATGCAATGCTGAACTGAACCATGCAAAATATTCAAAAACAATCCCACAAAAATGAAAAAATATATGGAAAAATATAGAAATCGAACAGAATTTAAAAAAGTGCAAAAGAATGGGTTTGTAGCCTTAAAAAGCCATTTTTCCATAAATCACGTTTGGGCAACCTGAAAACAATTTTTTAGAAAATCGAAATGTTCTACAAAAATGCTATAAATAATATTATCTTTCAATTTAGTGCTGAGCACCTTGACTTTTTCAACATCGATTTTTTTGGGACACCCTATTGCTCGTGTGACTATAGATAAGATAATAACAATATTTTTATATCACAGCTTGTTTTAATGGCAGCATTAAAGACAGAAATTTGGGCTATATTTCTGGAACAATCAATGATGGCAAATGTCCAGTCGTTGGATCAATCGGAAATATTTTCAGTTTTTGCCATGTTGGATTAAAAATTAGTGGCGTAACGCCTATCATTGCGCGAGCGCATTTTAACTTTCCAAATACATCAATAACTTCAGTTTCAACGACCACTGCTGGACCTCACATATTGGCTTTTTTAGGAACCGGAGACGGATGGATAAGAAAGGTATGTAATAGACAAAGTTCTATTTTTAGATTTTAGCTCTCCGTTTGGCGGATGTTCGGTCTTTTCTTTATATGCGATATGTTGAACATGGTAGCTTGTGTACATTGGTACTGTCTAGTTAAAAAAGTTTTTTTTTGTGAAATCGAGTGCTTTAGGTGGATATCTTAACGGCAGAGGCGTCGTGTGGCTGATTCCGTCACATGTGCTCAAACATTCTTTTAAGTTCTCTTTCCTTAATTGAAACAAGAAAATCAAATCAAAGTGTGAAACTTCACGAAAAGTAATTTCTTTCAAAAAGGAGGAAGTTCCACCTATTGTGGTACCTATTTCTTCTGAATTTAATATTTTCAAAAAGGAAGGTTCAACGTTTGTTTCTGAAATTAAAGTTACCTAGCAAATTGACCGTAGAGGCGAATGCCGCTTATTAGCCGACACAAGAAAGGGTAGTAATCGTCTTGTTCAGTATTTAACTGACAAGATGTTCTTTTTTTTACCTACGACACCAAGAACGCCAAGCCGTTCAAGGTTGTCTTGAAAGGTCTCATCAACGATCAAAATTACTTTGACAGAATTACTTGGCATAACCCCTACCCAAGTAATTCTAATGAAACAAAAAACACGAGATGAAAACAGCCAGAGAACTGGAGTTTCCCTTGTAAACTATTTATTTTAACCGCAGTGAGGTTAACAACTCAACATTTTTCGAAAAAGCACATGCTTTATGTAATGTGCGGGTAAAATGGGAAATTTAAAGGAAGTTTGGCGGAGGTGAATGCGTATCACCCAATGCCGTACTTGCCAACGATATGGCCATGGATCTTATTTCTGTAACATAGACCAAAAATGTCTGTTGTGTAAACTCTCACAAATAGGACCAGGGATGTTACGGATGTGATTTTTCAGACATCTGCAGATGCGGATGCGGATGCGGATATGTGATTACGGATGCAGATGTTGATACGGATGTCAATTTTCATGCGGATGCGGATGTTCCGCATTTGCGGATGCGGATACGGATATCCGTTACATCCCTAAAAAAGACACATGTCCTGTGAAAGAGAGAAAAGTTGAAGAGGTTGTTTATAAGACACGACCGCAGAGGTAACGTAGAATACGACAGCCTGTCTTATGTCAATGTATTTCTTGGAATAGGTTTGGGAATACACTCAATTGGGGTTAATTAATTTAATAGTCTCTTTGCTACAGATGACGTTTACCTCTGTAGCCGGCACCGCGGATTTACTTGCTGCCGTATCCAAAACAAGAATGAAATAGAATTGTTTTGAGGCTGTCTTTTGTATCAAGTTGCACTAAGATATCTTAATTTAGGCAGTGGCTACGAAGAAGCTATAGACAAGGGCAAATAGTGCATTCTCCATCTATGATATAACAGTTCAAATAACAATTTTCTGCATTTTACGATAACGTAGATAATTTTACAACTGATTGCTGCAATTAGTAAGACTTGCGCGAAAATTATGTGATTCAGGCTCACTAGCTCAGGAATTATTCAGATAAACTTTGAGGTTAATTGTGTTTGTCAATACCATTTATTGACAAGTGAATATTTTCTCAACATGGCAAATTTTTTATTTAGTTTTGGATGATTTACAGTGATAATAAAATTCTACATGAGGTGGTTTATTAGCAACTATGTATGTATGAAAATTTCAATCGCTATACTGCTAGCCACACACGCTATATAGCAAGCCACACATGCTATAAACTATATAGCATATATAGAAAACCACTTACGCTAGCCACACGCTATACAGTCAGGTTTTTTTTTAACGCGGGGGATACGTACCTCGTAAAAAACCGCGTTAATTCGAAAATCCGCGTAAAATAACCGCGTTAATTAAAAAATCCGCGTAAAATATAACCACGTTTTTTAAAAAATCGGCGTAAAGTAGTCCAGCAAGAAGGGCTTTAGAAAAAACCAGAGACGTTCTAGAACCAGTATTTAAAATTGTCCTCTTTGATGGTCATTCCGGATCTTCCGGTGGGCGGAGAGTATTTTTTGGACTAAGTCTTTTACTAGATAAACACTCAAACGTTTCTGGTTCCAAACCCACGATAATTCGGAAATTCGCGAAAATTTTTTTGAATTAGCGCGGTATCGCGAAAAAAAACCGCGTTAATTCAAAAATCCGCGTAAAAAAACCTCGTAAAAAATCCGCGTATAAAAAAACTGCGTAAAAAAACCTGACTGTATAGCAAGCCATGCACGCTAAATAGCACAATACCACACAAGCTATAGACATGCAGACATGCACAGACACGCTAGACATGCACACGCTATATAGCAAATCACGCACGCTATATAGCAAGCCACACGCGCTATAAACATGCACACACGCGCTACAGACATGCATACACGCCATAAACATACACACACGCTATATAGCAAGCCACGCACGCTAGCCACACACGCCATATAGCAAGCCACACACCTTATATATTAGCGACATACGCTACAGATATTCACACACGTTATGTGCACACACCCTATATATACATACGCTGGATGATGGTGGCTTCTCAAACCACCTGGCGGTGCGATTCTCTTTCAGTTTCGGGTTGTATTAAGCCAACGATATCTGAATTGGATTACCGCTGGTGGGGTCCAACTCAGATCGAAGGGAAGCCGAACTGAAAGAGGTAAGAACTGCAGCTAACCACTACCACCGCCGCTGTTGCCCGATGCTGATCCACTTCGCCTACTGCCATCAGTGTTGATGTTCGCTGCTGCTGCCTGCTGCTAGTAAACGGATTTGCTTGAGGAAAAACAGTCTCTTATATAGCCCGAAGAGTGCATTCCCGGCTAACTAGGTACTCCATTCTGTCGTTCTTTTTAGGGAAAGGCAGCAAGCGACCAATCAAAAGTCGACATTTGCGTTTCGACAATAGTTTGAACAATCAGATCACAGTTTTCTGCATTTGGACGGGTGCTTAAATGATTTTCCAATCGATTGCTGCAAAAATGACAGAAATCGGTTGGAAACTGACTGGGTTTAAAACGTTTGAAATTGGACAATTTTTGTGACGCTCTCGATGTTTTCGGTTTTGAAATTGGATCCCTGTATTGAAATTGGGTCCCTGTAATTGTTGCCGTAAGACGAATTCTACTTAAAAAAAAAATTCGCTGTGCCAATTGTAATGGCAATCATGTAAAATTTTTACGAATGTCCTGTCCGTTCAGCCATTGTTAAGGCATGGCAGGGTAAACAAAAACAAAACAAAATTCGTGGTTCATAGATATGATAGAATTCAGGGTTCCTGCGGTGGAGATGCAATTTTAATCCTTCGCCGAATCAAACATCTTGAGACGAAAGTTATTGAAAATTTGGGAATTGAAGTTCAGACTGAACTTGGAATTTTATTTATTGCCGCAGCATATTTACCATTCCAATGCACACGCAAGCACAAAAATTATTTTGAAGGTGCAGGGTTGTTACAGTCGGCGTGGATTTTGCGTTTTTTGCGGATTTGGCGTGTTTTTACTACACCATGGCGTGGATTTTGAGGAAGCTCAGCAACCTAGAATTTAATATTGAAGGATTTCGCAACAGTTCGACTGAAGTTGGCAGCACTTAGGGGTGTGCGAAACTGGCTTTTCTGGTGTCGAAACGAAACGAAACGAAATTAACCCTTAATTTCGCTTTCGCCAAATTAGTCGAAACGAAATCAAGGTGGATTTCGAGTTCTCGAGACGAAACGAAATTGGTCTCTAAATTTCGCGAAATTTCGAAAAATAAAATAAATGTTTGTGAAACATAGCATTACAATGATTTGTAACGTTGGAGCGTACGCTAACGAAGTACCCTTTAGCAGCTGATCGCAAGGTGCTTACCTGGTCGACGAAGAGTAACGTAGGTATTCAGATATCGATACACCGACAATGACGAGAAAATCAAAAATGTTAAAAACTAAAATCTTGATGCATTCATTTATACAGATTATATTGCAGGTAATAGTAGCGCGATAGATACAACTGATATAAATGTCTTTGTAAATAATAATTTAATAAACTTCTGAACTGATTCTTTTGGTTTGAATGCAACTATGTTTAATATAGTAATCCTTCTTTCATAGCACTTACATCATTCAAAATCCAAGTTTGGTCCTAGAGCTCGAACTGGAAAACATGAGAGATGGTTGGTAGGTTTTCAACCATTCCTGTGAGTTTTGGTGTCCCTAGCAAAGATAACTTTTCCAAAGAGTTTTTCCCTATGCAAACGTAAAAGCGACGAATCCGATAAGCAATTCCTCGGCGGCCTTCTGATGCATTTCTGCATTCTCTAAAAGCAGCAAAATTTACAGGAATGGTTAGAAAGCTGTAAAACCTTTGGAGGGCAATTTTTTTCCGCTTTTATCGACCAGTGTTATTGAATTTTTTTTAACATCGTTTAGTCAGACTAGACTAGTGACATCTTTATCAATTCGAGGAAAACAAAATTTAAGTTGACTATTCTGTAAACTTTGAAGTTTTCAATATTTTTCTACATTTTTTAATATAACTTAAAATTACTTCTTAACTGAGCAGTTCCACAAAAAATGTCCCAGTTTCAATATTTTTTGTCATTTTAGATTTGGCCTAAACTTTGCATAAACGTTTCTATAGGCCAGCGGTTCTCAACCTTTTTTTGTCCGCGTACCCTTGGTGATATTTTTCATTCCTGGCTTGGAATGTTCTCGTATAGTGGAGAGAGTAGTGGTAGATCATGAATTTTTTGAGGGCTCTTTTACTCCACAACAAACACGCTTAGAGCGAAATGACAATATGTATATGAAAGCTCTATCTTTCCTCTTTATGTCATTTTTTTTTTGTTTTGTTTATGCATGCTCAATTCGGTTCAAAATGGCGTCCAAAAAAGGAGCACTCCGCAAGTGCATTGTACGGTTTGGTATGAACTGCAAAACAATATTGACAAGGGGTGATGGAAAACCATTTTGAAAGCGAAAATCTTCCGGTTTCTATTGTGTAACTATAATCCGCCAGGAAGGAAGCTAACCAGCCTGCGTAGTGGCCAGAAAAATACTATTCCCTTTTTGTCAAATAATGGTTCAAGCCTATTTGGCTATCAATTAAAATATATACCAAAACGAATGTTTGAACAACATTGATTCCATTTTTTTTTTCAAAACATCATACAGATGAATTGTGTATGTGATTTGGCCAGAAAAAATATCATCACAGTACGTCAAAAACACAAACATTTCTAAGCAATCATTCGACTCCATTTGTACTCCAAATACGCAACCCAACAAATCCACCCCAGTGTCGTCCAATCGTCCTGGGGATTTTGAGTTAAGTTTGAGTTGAGTTTGAGAAATAACTGGAAATCAACGAATTGTGAACAGTTGATGGACTTGAAGGCCGTACAACGCTCTTGTTCGGCATCAAAAGAAAACATCGTCGAGAGGCCGGTAACGGACCTTTCTCAAATGTTAAATATTTTTTGTTAGTTTACAATGAATATATCTTCATGAGAAATAAATCAGTTTTTCTTTCTTTCTTCCACTTTTTTTGACAGCTGTAGACAAAAATTCCAAATTTTTAGTTGTCACCTGTTAGTGTGGTTCAGGTTTCAAAATGAACTATGGTTTGTTTGATTGCTACAGTCATGTTTTAGGAGAAAGATTGAACAACAAATGAAGTATTATGAAGAAAAATTGCTTTGTCTGCCATTACTGATTTTTCTTTCGCGTACCCCCTGAAAGCTTTCGAGTACCCTCAGGGGATAAATATTTTCAGAGCCAAAAGTTTTTTGATCAGTGTGACGTCCTGGAAAAGTTTTAGACAGTAATTTTATCTTTCCGATAAAAAAATACTCTAGAAAATTCAATTTTTTTAATGTAAAAGAAACATTAAAATTAATATAAAAAAGCTTATTTTTCAAAGATCTTTTTTTTTTTGTATAAAAATTACAAAAAAATTACCGAAGCGATGAGGAAGTCAAAAAAAGTTATATTTAAAAAAAAAATTACAACATGTTTATTTTTGGAAGGACAATATTGTTATCTACAACTTTGCCAAAGGCACATGCCAATCAAACAAACTGTTTCGATTATAAAAATATTTTAATTACCCACAGAGTGTCCAATTGGAGATTAAAATTATTTTTTCAGCTAAATCGGTTTGTTTGACTGGCATGACTAGTGTCTCTGGTAAGGTTGTAGAAAATAATTTTGTCCTAAAAAAATATGCCCTGTGAGTTTCTGCGACACCAAAAATAATAAAATGCATTTGGGACCATTCCTAAACTAAGTGGTCATATTTTGATCCCTTTTATACCCCCCTACTCCCCCGTGGTCTTTCGTGGTCTTTTGTTTTGTGATATATGCAAATATATGTACAATAAAGTATGAAAAATCTATAAAAAAAATAAAGGCTCAAGAAAACTGTTTATTAGTTATTGCGCAAATTTTAAATAGAACTTTTAGTAATTTCATTTTCTCAAAACCAAATAACAAATAGATAATGGTTGTTTAATTTTTGATAGTATTTCATTGTCTTCAACAAATATAATAATTTCCTTACCTGAAAGTAATTTAAAATACGCTTTTCTGTTGAGTATATTCAAAATGATTTTAAATTTGTTGTTGAGTATCAAAATAAATATAATTTGTTTAAGCAGTTTGATCATCCACGATAAATTTTTCGCTTATAGTTATGGTAAATTGTATACTCATCTAGAAATCATCTAGAAAAATATTTAGTTGATAATAAGATAAACCTTACTTTTAGTGATTTTCAGGTATTGGATTTGTAACTTAGTTTTTTTTTTAATAAATTACAAAGTTTTTGAATGTCGAACAAAATATAAACATCTTTCTTTCTTCCTTCTGTTCACGAACATCCAGGTCTTATATATTGTTTTTAAGACCAAAACGTGTTTTTTTTTTACCGGTCGTTGAGTATTGAAATATACTTCCAGGAAAAATAACATAAACCCCGACGCATTGCAAAATAGAACTATTATTCTAAAGAAGTAAATGCCATATAAGGCAAAGCCTGTTTAAAAAAAAAATTTAAAAAAAATGATCGTTCGGATAAATTTGAAATATGTTTCAAAAATTTGCTTACAGTTAATTGCTGACAACTCTCAAACTTTCCGTGACACTTATTAATTAGTCGTGTCAAATACATTTATTAATTAAAAAATTGCGAAAGCTTCGCCTTGACTTAGTGGCAATAATAAATTATAAGTCAGAAAATAGACTACGTGGTCTATTCGTTAACCCCCACACCCCCCAAGTGATTTTTCGTGGTCTTTTGATAACCCCCCCGTCTCCCTATATATGACCACGTGGTTTGGGAACGGGCCCTTTGAAACAAACCAAAAATTATTTTTCTTTCAACCAATCAACAGTTAGCATCGAATGTTGTAATGCAACAAACAAATAATCTCCACTCAATTAAGTTATTCGTAATCAGCCTCGTTCTTTTATTTCTCGTTCTTTCTAACCTTTCTTTTCTTCTACCTTGTATATTCGTCAAGTGCAAAGTCAGAATCACTTTTATGCTATAATCTGAACTTGTTTTTGACATTGTAAAATTTTGTGTCCCCTAAAACAAGAGTAACGTTTCTCAATTATGTGTTCAACGAGAGCAAACCATGTACTTTTTATTCATTCATTGATAAAGTATACTTTTTTGGTAACACGTTTAAAATATTTTTGATTAGGTTCCTGGCAATTTTGAAACCTATGCTGACTTTGAAGTCAGAGTGTTTTGAAACAATACTAAAAATTCAGGCAATTACAACTTTTTCTGCTTGACACATCGATCACTCTGTCTGCACACTATAAGGCACGATATCTGGTCAGCCTAGTGATAGCAATGAACTATCTGAAAAAACACATTTAAATACACTACGGTGTGCGAAGAGGAGTCCTCTAACACAGAGAAATCCGAAAAAACGCTTCAAAATTTTTACAAGTCGAGTAGCATAGAACATTTGGCCTGTAAGATAGAGCTTCAGAGCTTTAGTTTTGACAGAAATTGATATGCCCTCCTAAACGAAAGACAAAAAGTGACCTCTTTAACCTTGTGGGCTGCAAATATAATCACATTTTGATGTACCTACGTAAAAAATACGTAAAATTTATTCCTACAAACAAATTACTAGATACCTTGTAGCGCATTTGGACGGCTTCATATTCCTCGAATATGACTTCAGTGATGACATGAATTTTATGCTCTGCGTGAATAAAAAATACCTCCCGCATGATGTTACGTCTTTGTCTGTAAAAACAAAAATTACCGGCTGAGAGTTTATTCTTCTATGTCTGACTTAGTATATCAGATATCTGTTGAGATATATTCAATTTAATTTATAGTCGCAATGAGCACAAACCAAAATAATATAATAATGTGCATCGAAATTTGGTCCGAAATTTCGTAATCGTCGAAATTGGAAGTTTAATTTCGCGAAATTTTAGGCGGAATTTAGCGAAATTCAACGAAATTTTTCGGCAATTTCGCGAAACCGAAATTTCGGGAAATTTCGAGTTTTGCGAAATTATACGAAATCATTCGAAATCTCGCACAGCCTTAGGCAGCACCCTCTCAGAATTAATTCTAAACTTTGTGGGTGTGAGGCAATTAGCAATTTGGCATATCTGGCATTTGAAAAGGACTGAAAAAAATTACTTGAAAAGAAATGTTTAATAAAATACTTTAGAAACAAAAAATGATTTATAAAACGGTCATCTCTGATTTTTACCAAATTAGGTTCTTAGATAGACAATAACACTATCTACACCTCTTCAGAACATTTCGAAAAGAGCACTTTTAAGGAGAAAAAGCTTATTTATTTGCTTAAGATTTAGCTTTAGATGGGTTTACTATAATTTTTTTTATATTATTCAATCTTGGAGATTATATATATACCACAGATATGACAATGCGCCAATCACTTTTATTTTTTTTTATTTTTTTTGTTAGTAGCTCAAGTATTTATGATAAATATTAGCAAATAATGAATATGTGTGTCCAATCACAAATGGTAACTTCTCAATACTGTTAGGAATTTGCAATTTTAATTTTATTTATTATTAATTTTAATAATTAGGATTAATCATTAGGATATGCTTTCTCAATTAGGACTTATCATTCGTAGGGATTTAAATCTTCTTGTCAAAAAAAGGAAGTAAACTTACAACTAACTTAATTGCTAACTTATTGGCTGTAAAGAGAGCTTATCGTAGCAATTCAGGATTGCAACGATTTTTGTCGAGAATTGTTAATAATTTTATTCGACACTAGCTGACCCGCAAACTTCGTCCCGCCTATTTTTGTGTTTAATTTAATAATTTCAAACAATCCAAATCCATTGATTTCTAGCGATTTGTTTATATCGTTTGAAATGATTGGTTTTATCGGAATGACAACAACCTCGACTTTAGCCGTTAGTACATCCCCTCTATTCCGGAAATACTCTTATTGGGTGGTATTCAGCTATTTTCGTTGTTTCTCAGAAACTGAAAGCGGTCATCTTCGAATTCAAAATGATGTCCAGGGTCAATGCTTGGCTTCTATACATCATTTCGATTACGGAAATACCCATATGTAGTAGTATCCGGCTGTTTCCCAGAAGTTGCCATCTTACAATTCCAAATGGTGTCTGAGGTAAATTTTTAGCTCCTTGCATCATTCTGGTTAAAGAAACACTCATATTGGGTGGTATTTAGTCACTTTAGACTATTTTTCAGAAACCGGCAGTCGCCATCCTGGACTTTAAAATGGCATTTGGAGACAACTTCTGGCCCCTGAGCGTTATTCGGATTAAAGAAACACCCAAAATAGGTGTTATTTTGTCTTTTTCGGCTGTTTTCCAGAAACTGGAAGTCACCATCTTAGAATTCAAAATGGTGTCAGTGGTCGATTCTAGCTCCTGTGTATCATTCTGGTTCCGAAGAATCTCATATTGGATGGAAATCGGCCATTTTTGGCTGTTTTTCAGAAACCGGAATTCGCCATCTTGCATTCGACATATTGGATTTCAAAATGGCATTTGGAGACAACTTCTGGCGTCATTCTGGTTAAAGAAACACTCATATTGGGTGGTATTTGGTCATTTGCCGCTGTTTTTCAGAAACCGAAGTCGCTATATTGGATTTTAAAATGGCATTTTGAGACAGCTTCTGGCCTCTGAGCGTCATTCTAGTTAAAGAAACACTCATATCGGCTGGTATTTGGTCATTCTCGGCTGTTTTTCAGTCACCAGAAGTCGCCATCTTACAATTTAAAATGTTGTCTGAAGCCGATTTGTGGTTTCAGTGCATCATAACAATTCCGGAAACACCCATATTGGGTGGTATTTGGTCATTTGCCGCTGTTCTTCAGAAACCGGAAATCGCCATCTTGAATTTCAAAATGGCATTCGGGAAAAGTTGGAACTTTATTCAAGGGAAATAGTTGCTCTAAGTTTTGGTAAAGGTGCCACCCCTCTGGACCCCTCCCCGTTTTTGTGAAACGCAAATATGTCTGTGTCTTTTTCAAATTTTTCAAACAGATTGAGCAAGCACTGGGAATTTTCATATGTATCAATTGCTCCATGTATCAAATCATGTCAGGTGGATGAAAATATTTATTTTAGCATGCAACTATTTTGAGACAAACGAGTTTGAATTCACTAAAGTACGTTTTTTTCACGGAAATACCCATATTGGGTGGAATTTGGTCATTTGCCGCTGTTTTTCAGAAACCGGAATTCGCCATCTTGGATTTCAAAATGGCATTAAAAGACAATTTCTGACCTCTGAGCGTCATTCTGGTTCAAGAAACACTCATATTGGGTGGTATTTGTTCATTTTCGGCTGTTTTTCAGACACCGGAAGTCGCCATCTTAAAATTCAATATGTGTCTCAGGTCGATTTGTGGCTTCAGTGCATCATAACAATTTCGGAAATACTCATGTTGAGTGGTATTTGGTAATTTGCCGCTGTTTTTCAGAAACCGGAAGTCGCCATCTTGGATTTCAAAATGGTATGTATTTGGAGACATGCCTGAAGAAGGAAGGATGTCGAACCATTATGGACATGTTTGTTACACCTAAAAACATTCACTTATCAAATTTGGTTGTATTTGCTTGACTGGTTTTCGAGCAGTGCGAAATTTGTGTTTTATTTGTATGGGACCCCTTCCTTATAAAAGAGGGAGGGGTTTCAAACTATTATAGATATATTTGTTACCCTTAGAAACATGCACCCGCCAAATTTGGTTCTATTTACTTGGTTAGTTCTTTAAATATGCAGAAATTCGTATTTCATTTGTATGGAACCCCTCCCTTCCAGAAAAGGGAAGGGTGTGGAACCAATATGGACATATTTGTCACTCCTTAAAACATCCACATGCCAAATTTGGTTCCATTTGTTTGGTTAGTTTTCGAGATGTGCATGAATTTGTGTTTCGTTTGTATGGGACCCCTCCCTTCATGATGAGGGAGGGGTCTCAAACTATCTTAGTCACCTTTCTCAGCCCCTAAAACCCTTATATACACAATTTCACGCCGATCGGTTCAGTAGTTTCCAAGCCTATATGAATCAGACAGACAGACAGAGCTGCATTTTTATATGTTTAGATAGCTTCTAATGGTTCAACACCAGTAAGTCTATGTAATTGGAGTGTACCAAACCAAGGAGGACGCTTCAAAATCATTTTCAGAGTTTTATTCTGAATCCTTTGAAGCGTTTTCTTCTTTGTTGAACAGCAACTTGATCAGATCGGTACAGCATAAAGTATTACTGGTTTAAAAAATTGTTTGTAAATCAAAAGTTTATATTTAAACAAAGTTTAGATTTCCTGGTAATGAGAGGATATAAACATCTCGTATATTTGATGCACTTGGCTTGGCTTTCTCAATGTGCTCTTTGGAAATAAGTTTTATAAGAAATAAGAAATAAGAACTGTTACCGCTCTGGCCACGTCCTTGCATCTGTTGGGTAACGGAATAGAAATGTTAGTCCAACATTTACTTAAGAGAACCGCAGAGAACTCTACGTGCCCTCATAAATGTCACATGAGATGGGAAATTTTAGTAGGAAAGGGAGACGCTGCGATACATCTTTTAGATGTTGCGGGTCGATAATTGATTATATTATAGGTATGAATTTTGAGAGCTGAGGCTGTTGTAATTTACCGACTTTTTGGTTTAAATTGTATTTTATCAGTTGAATTTTTAGATTACACAGTGCACAATTTTTTTGCCTTGGCTTCTATGTATGATTTTTTGATGAAGTTTGATGCGAAAATAAATTTCCCGGAGTTTGAACATATTTCAACTTAAGGGGCGACAATGGCGCCATTTTGAATTTTTGAGAAACTGGAAATTTTTGAGGTTTTTTCAATATCAAAATTCTAAGAGTTTGTCCACATATTAGCATCTTCTTACCCATCTTTTGAAAAAAAAAAACAGATCTTAAATCGGACAAAAACTGAGCTCAAAACGGTGATTCTACGAAACCGGTTTTGGCATAGTTTTAGTATATTTCACAAAGCAAAATAATATCGATTATTTCTGAGTATTAATGGTAATTCGCTAATATCTTAAAGTGGTAGTCAAATTATATCTTATTTTGAATAAAAAAGTCTCAGAAATCGAATGGTAGGTGTCTGATCAACGTAAATTGTGAAATATACTAAAACTATGCCAAACCCGGTTTCGTAGAATCACCGTTTTGAGCTCAGTTTATGTCCGATTTAAGATCTGTTTTTTTCAAAAGATGGGTAAAAAGATGCTAATATGTAAACAAACTCTTAGAATTTTGATATTTGGCCTCAAAACAATATGGCATCGAAAAAACCACAAAAAATACCGGTTTAGCAAAAATTCAAAATGGCGCCATTGTTGCCCCTTAAGTTGAAATATGTTCAAACTCGGGGAAATTTAGTTTTGCATAAATATACACAAGAAAATTATTTATAGAAGCCAAGGCAGAAAAAAAAGTCACTGCACTGCAGTCAAGGCACTGTGTTATTTATATATTTAAATCATTTTTTTATAACATGTCCAGATTTACCGCAGTAATAGCGCCAAACGATTTGCTTCTGCTTCGTTCATTATTGAAACCGCCGCGAATGAACTTGTCCCGTCTACCCAACCTTGTTTTAATTGAAGAAATCTGATCCGATTTGTTACTAATCATTTTAGCTCTTGAACCGGCTAGTTCCCAATTGATAATCATTCGCTCAGCTGATGCTAGAGTGAGATTTTCCTCATCTATCATCTTTTGCTACAAATCCTTATCATAGACTCCTATCAGAAATTTATCTCTGATGGCAGTCTCCTTGAATTCACCGAATTCACAATATTCCGCCTGCAGCTTTACTGCTATAACGAAATTTTCCGCCGATACATCTATAGCTTGTATCCTGTTGTAAAATTTGAAACGTTGAATCAAATCAGATTCCTTCTCATCGAATCTTTCTTTTAATTTTTTTATCAACTCTGCATATTGCAAAGTAGATAAATCCCTAGCGGGGTAAAGCAGCTTCAATTCCTCGAAGATCGCCGGCCCGCTAAGAGTGATAAACAAAGCTTTCTGATTATTTTCTAGGACATTATTATATTGAAACACAAATCCCAAACGCTCAACATAATTAGCGAAAGACGCGCCAGGAACGTACGGTTCAATTGAACCTACTATATTTGAAGCCATCAGTATTCAGTGCAAATAAAACGCTGCGTGGAATGGAAGCAAATGAAGATAAAATGAGAAAAAAAGTCACTCACCAACCTCGATGAATATTACCTCACGCGAAAGCTGTAACAAACTCTCAGCCAGGAGAGACTGTCCAGAGACCTGAGATCCAACAACCGATCAGCTGATGAGTAAGCTTTTTGCGCAAAGCTTCAATTCTCTTGCGCCGTACGCACAGAGCTTTATAGCGTAACGCCCCAACTGCAACTTTATCTCCTCTAGGTTGCCAGATTTTTTTTTGTTTCACTTTTAATTTTATTAGTCTAAAACTTTTAAAACTTTTTAATTTCTTAAATTTTAAATAAAATTCACTGCCTTTTGAAAATCAAATTAAAAAAATAATGAAAAAAAACAATAGCTTTAAAATTTTTGTTCAAAATTAATTCAATAGCCTTTTATCCTTTTTGTTCTTTTTTTGAAAAGAAAAAACACAATAGCCCTTTGACTTCTTTTGCTTCACTTTGAAAATTCACACAATAACTTTTTAATTTCCCTTTATTCTCACACAATAACCTTTTAACTCTTTTTCCATTGCGCGTCGAAGACTCGACAGAAACGGACGTGCAAAGTGGTAGTTCCATTATAATCCGGTATTCATACACACGGAATAACCAAACAAAAGATTATATAATCCGCGCTCAAGGCCATCTAGATAGATAGTGAGTTGTGTCGCTACGATTTTGTACCCCGCTCGCTACAGAGTGGCTGTATTGTCGCAAAGATACCGGCTGCAGTTTTGATTTGTGCACAGTGAATAGATATTTCGTGTTCAAGGCCATTCGACAGTTGAGTTGTGTCGCTGTGTAGAGTGATCTCACACCCGGCTCGCTGCTGGTGGCTGTATTGGTGCTGCTGTGTACAACCAACAACAAATTCTGCTGGGAGGAAGAAGTAAAGAGAGATTGGCATCGCCCGTGCGCTGATTGTGGAGGAGAGCGGTTGCAGAAGCTAAGTAGTTTTTTTTTCTTGTTTTTTTTTTCTACAATATTATTTACTGGTTGGCATTTTGCTTGTGTGGCTTACGCGTCCAACATGGACGAATATGGATGAAAACCCGCTCGTTCCACCGCCTAGCCCTCCTGGATACAAAGTTCCTAGGGTTAAAATTGGAGCCCCGCAGGAATCTTCCAATCGGCTGAAACAGTATCCGGAGGGCAAAGCTGGTATTGGGGCTGTATTTTTCCGGCCGAAAGTAAAAGCATTGAACACAATGCAAATATGTATGGATCTGGCACGGTTTTTAGCCGTGACTGAAATAACAACAATACTCCCGAACAAACTGCGTGTTTTGGTGTCCGACTTCAAGCAAGCAAACGAGATTGCTGCTTGTGAGCTCTTCACGCGGAGTACCACGTGTACATTCCAGCTCGCGTAGTTGAGATTGACGGTGTGGTCAGCGAATCGAGTTTGACCGTCGAGGACCTGTTGAAGGCTGGAAAAGGCCATTTCAAGGATTCTAGCCTTGAATCAGCCAAGATACTTGAATGTAAGCAATTACATTCGGTATCGCTCGACAAGGGTGTAAAAACTTACACCCCATCAGACTCTTTTCGCTTGACTTTCGCCGGGTCTGCTCTGCCGAGCTATGTGCTCGTGGACAAGGTGCGTCTACCCGTGCGCTTGTTTGTACCGCGGGTAATGAATTGCCTCAAGTGCAAACAGTTCGGCCATACGGCCTCCCACTGTGGCAATAAAGCACGTTGTGGCAAGTGCGGAGAGCAACATGTGGACGACGCCTGTAATAAGAGCGCCCGCGTCCATGTCCCGCGTACAAACAGCGCCAAAAGAAGATTAAGCGGTCTCTGAAAGAGCGCTCTAAGCGCACTTTCGCAGAAATGCTCAAAGAGGCCGCTGCCACCAAACTGGTTTCCCCGAATCTTTTTGAGGTCTTGTCATCCGATGAGTCTGATTCTGACGGTTCAGTTGGGGAACCTTCTTTTGTTGAACCCGGGAAGCCTAGAAAGAGAAAAAACCTCTCTTCCCCTAGACTTCCTAAGAAGGGACAGAGAAGGTCTCCATCTGAAGTGGCTGATACTAAGAAACAAAAAAGTGCTGTAGAAAAACCGAAGCAAACTCCTCCGGGATTGGCAATATTAAATTCAAGTAAGGAGTTTCCGGCACTTCCAGGAACATCAAAAAACCCAACTGTTCCTTCTTTTTCGTCGAAGATTCAGCCAGAATCTGGACTGCTGAAGTTTTCAGATATTGTGGACTGGATTTTTGGAAATTTCAACATAACTGATCCTCTTAAAAGTCTTCTGCTGGCATTTCTATCAACAGTTAAAACGTTTTTGAAGCAGTTGACTGCTAAATGGCCCCTCCTTGCAGCGATCGTATCCCTCGATGGCTAATTCATCGGCTGAGATGAAGGATTCTATCTCCATTTTACAGTGGAATTGTAGAAGTATTTTACCAAAAATTGATTCATTTAGAGTGTTGATTAATAAGCATAAATGCGATGCATTTTCCCTCTGTGAAACTTGGCTCACTTCAAATGTAGATCTTAACTTCCATGATTTAAATATAATTCGCCTTGACCGAGACACCCCTTACGAAGGAGTGCTTCTAGGGATTAGGAAGTGCTATTCTTTCTAACGTATTAACCTCCCCTCGGTCCCAGGCGTCGAAGCTGTCGCATGTCAAATGACAATACAAGGTAAAGAGGTTGTATTGCCTCAATTTATATTCCTCCCAGAGCACAGGTTAGGCAACGGCTGCTCTACGATTTAATAGAACTTCTTCCTTCCCCACGTTTGATTTTGGGAGATTTTAACTCTCATGGCGTGGCTTGGGGTTCCCCTTCTAATGAAAACCGTTCCTCTTTGATCTATAACCTCTGCGACGACTTCGACATGACAATATTAAACAACGCGTGTCATATACGCGTTCCGAAACCTCCAGCGCGCCCCAGTGCTTTAGATTTATCTTTATGTTCAACATCGCTACGGTTGGATATGGAAGGTAGTCCTTGATCCCCACGGTAGCGATCATTTGCCTATTCAAATTTCAATTGATAATGGTTCAACTCACACGCGATCAGTTTATATTCCGTATGACCTCACACGGAATATCGATTAGAAGTTATACGAGGAAATGATTTCAGAAGCTGTCGGGTCGATTCAACATCACCCACCACTTGAAGAATACAACCTCCTCGCGGGCTTGATTCTCGCGCCGCGGTGCAAGCCCAAACGAAGAAATATCCCGGCGTGACGATCAAAGAAAGGCCTCCCACTCTGTGGTGGGACAAAGAGTGCTCCGATGTCTACACGAAAAAATCTGACGCGTTTAGGGCCTTCTTTCGGGTGAAACGTGAACCCGACGACTTTAAGCGGTATTTGGAGCTTGAGACCAAGTTTGAAAGCTTGGTCCGAGCAAAGAAACGCGAATATTGGCGTCGGTTCGTAAACGAAACGTCGAAGGAGACATCGATGAGCACTCTTTGGAACACAGTCCGAAGAATGCGAAATCGTTAAACTGTCAACGAAAGCGAGGGGTCTTCAAGTCGGTCGATATTTGATTTTGCCAGGAAAGTATGTCCGGACTCTGTTCCTGCGCAAAACTTTGTTCGCGATACGTCTCCGGGCCACGACGCGATAGAATCACCTTTTACGAGGGCAGAATTTTCAGTTGCCCTCCTATAACAATAACGCGCCTGGGTTAGGTAGAATCAAATTCAACTTGTTGAAGAATCTACCCGGCAATGCGCTTGTTGAACTTGCTCAATAAGTTCCTGGAGCAAAATATTGTACCGCAGGATTGGAGGCAAGTGAAGGTGATCGCCACCCAAAAACCGGGAAAACCAGCTTCTGATCACAACTCTTATAGCCCAATTGCAATGCTATCCTGTATCCGGAAATTGATGGAGAAAATGATACTCCGTCGTTTAGACCATTGGGTCGAATCAAACGGTCGAATGATCGAATGATTGTCTTGCATTGCTTTCTACAGATATTCAGCTAGCCTATGCTCGCAAAGAACAAATGGCATCTGTGTTCGTGGACATTAAGGGGGCTTTTGATTCCGTTTCTATTGACATTCTTTCGGGCAAACTTCGCCGACAAGGATTTTCTCCAATTTTAAACAATTTTTTGCATAATTTGTTGTCTGAAAATCATATGCATTTTACGCATGGTGATTTGGCAACATTTCGTATTAGCTACATGGGTCTTCCCCAGGGCTCATGCTTGAGCCCCCTTCTTTACAATGTGATGACATTGATTGAGCCCCCTTCTTTACAATGTGAATGACATTGATTGAGCCCCCTTCTTTACAATGTGAATGACATTTATGTAAATGACATTGACGCATGTCTGCAAATTCATGCACGATAAGACAACTTGCAGAAGACAGGACCATTGCAAAATACCTTGGACAATTTGTTTGCTTGGGCTTTACGTGAATGACATTGACGCATGTCTGCAAATTCATGCACGATAAGACAACTTGCAGACGACAGGACCATTGCAGAATACCTTGGACAATTTGTCTGCTTGGGCTTTACAGCTAGGTATCGAATTCTCTCCGGAGAAGACTGAGATAGTAGTTTTTTCTAGGAAGCGCGAGCCTGCTCAGCTCCACTTACAGTTAATGGGTGAGACGATTTCTCAGGTTTTGGTATATAAATATCTTGGTGTCTGGTTCGATTCGAAAGGCACCTGGGGATGTCAGGTTCGGTACTTGATGAAAAAATGTCAACAGCGAGTAAATTTTCTCCGGACAATTACTGGATCATGGTAGGGCGCCCACCCAGGAGACCTTTAAGGCTCTACCAAACAACGATATTGTCGGTGGTTGAGTACGGGTGTTTCTTCTTCTGCTCCGCTGCAAACACCCATTTAATCAAGCTAGAACGATTGCAGTATCGTTGTTTGCGTGTTGCCTTAGGTTGCATGCATTCGACCCATACGATGAGTTTGGAAGTTTTGGCGGGCGTTCTCCCATTCAAAGACCGCTTTTGAAATCTGACTACTCGTATTCTCATCAAATGTGAGGTTTTGAACCCCTTGGTAATTGAAAATTTCGATGGACTATCCTTCCTAAATCCTTTCTCATACACCTCCAATCGTGTCAACTTGTTAAATACTTCTGTTTCTACTGTGTTTTTCGATGCATCCATGATGGAAGACACTCGTGGAATCCCAGATCATTTACGCGTGCAGCAGATCCCTAAAATATTTTATAACAAATATAAAAACATCAACTGCGACAATGCGTTTTATACTGATGGATCACTTCTCAACGGGTCCACTGGCTTAGGTATCTTCAACAATAATTTTACCGCCTCCTACAAGCTCGATAACCCTGCTTCTGTTTACGTCGCAGAATTGGCTGCAATTCAGTATACCTTGGGGATTATTGAAAAAATGCCCACGGAACATTACTTCATCTGAGTGCCTTATCCAAAAAATCTTCTCAGATTACCTTAGTGTGGGTCCCTTCTCATTGTTCCATTCCGGGCAATGAGAAAGCGGACACTTTGGCTAAGGTGGGCGCAACAAACGGTGATATTTACTACAGACCTATTGCCTACAATAAATTTTTAAAATTTTTACGTCAGAATACACTTATCAACTGGCAGGCTTCGTGGGATAAGGGAGAACTGGGGAGGTGGCTACACAGCATCATCCCCAAAGTATCCACCAAACCTTGGTTTCGGGGGTTGGATGTAGGACGAGACTTCATTCGCATGATGTCTCGGATTATGTCCAACCACTACGGGTTAGATGCACATCTCCTGCGTATTGGGCTGGCGAGCAGTAATCATTGCGTTTGTGGATCGGGGTATCAAGACATTGTCATTGAAAAAAAAATTGAACACGTGGTTTGGGTGTGTGCTGAATTCCGCGGCGCCAGATCTCTACTTTTGGATACCCTTAGGGCCCGAGGAATACAGACGAGCAAGATCGCGCGAAATGACCTATGGTCGAATATCGACCATTTTCGATTTGAATGAAACTTTGCACACGTATTTGGCTTAGCAAACTGAGCATTTTTCACAGATTGCGAGATTTTTTACACCCATGAGTTACATTCTAAAAGGGCGTATGCCTTTTGACATAGGTTTTATTCGAAGCATTGTAGCCCAGAAACCATTGGTTGTATAGAAAAACTGTCTGAGAATGAGTTGTAGGGAATTAAAAATGCATCATAAAAAAAATATACACTGTACAAAAAAAATTGTTTTTGACCAAAAAAAATTAAAAATAAACATTAAATTTCAATTAAAAAAAAAGAGTTGAATTTTTTTTAATTTTTTTTTAAGAAACTTGACGTTAGTACGCAACTTTTGAAAAAAAGTCCAGGATGGAGAAATGAAAAATAATTTTTTTATGGTAGATTAATTTTTTCATAAAAATTCTAATTTAAACATTTTTCAAAATATTTGAGTTCTGATGATTTTAAAAGATGCAGAAAGTCATTTTGAATCAAAAAGCTTTTGGTGGTTAACATTCTAAAGGCATCGGTTTTCGAGTTATTTTAAATTTAAGCTCAATAAATTATTAATATTTCGGAAAATACACTTTTTTTTTAACTTGTCCATGGTTCTCCAGCAAAACCATACGTTCATTGGAATGCTTGATCAAAAATATACAATTCATTCTTTTACAACAAAACGATTGGATAAATAACTCAAGCGCTAAACCTTAGCCTACCTACACGTTCCCCCTTGTCGAATGTTTTACAAAAAAAATATGTTTGTCGTGCAACACTACCTACTTGTTTACTAATAATAACTGTTTGTAAAGTACGCAACCAATAACTACTGGGTTACCTATAATATCTGTTTTCGTATATAAATACTATTGCACTACTCCAGATGTGTTAGTAACAGTTTGCATTTTGTGAAGATGAATAAAGTGAAAATGAAATACACCAAGCCCAAATGCTGCAAACCCTTTCCTGATCATCGGTTCTCATCAAGCTTACGCAAATTTAACGAAAACGTTATTGCAAAATTAAAAATATTGAACAGCCAAGCTCATTTTAATACGTCTTTATCAATTTGTGATTCGTGTAGTTATTGGAATAATAGTCAAGCCACCATTCATCCCTTCGTTGTTTACTATTCAGAATCTGGAACACTTAGGAATATCAGCTTCATCATAATATCGGAAGTACTCCATCATGATACTGTTGCGGTTCAGGTGTTCATTGCCAAATTAATGAGTTTTTTGAAAACAACAATACAATTGAAAAAAGCGATATTAATGTCTGATGAAGCTGCCTCACAATATAAAAATAGAAAAAACTTTGCAAGTTCAAAACAAAATATAACGTCGATGCAGAGTGGCATTTTTTTGCGACTTCTCATGGTAAAGGCCCATGCGATGCAATTGGTGGCATATTAAAACGAATGGCAGGAAATGCAAGTTTAGCTAAAGAACATGAACATCCCATTACAAGCGCAAAAGAATTGTATGATTGTAATGAAAATTCATCAAAAATGTCATTTAGTTGGGTATCATAAGAAGAATATGAACAAGGAGTAACAGAATGGAGAAATATTTTCAAAAAATCTACAATAATAGCTGCCACACAAAAGTATTACTCTTTTGTTCCGATTTCAGAAAATAAGGTACAAACGAAGCTGTTTTCAAAAGATGACGAATCATTCACTTATGATGTATATAAAATATAAGGTGAACCTAGTTCTGTAAAGTATCTATGTCATAAAAAAATATGTTCCTAAGATAATAAAACTCGAAAATAAATATTTGATTCTTATATATATTTATATCACTTAGAAAATTTGACTCTTGTCTTGAGAACCGTTCGCCCAATCGTTCTGTTGTAAAAGAATGAATTGTATATTTTTGATCAAGCATTCCAACAAACGTATGGTTTTCGCCGGAGAATCATGGACAAATTAAGAAAAACGTGTATTTTCCTAAATAATTATAATTTTTCGAGCTTAAATTAAAAATAACTCGAAAACCAATGCCTTTAGAATGTTTACTACCAAGAGCTTTTTGATTCAAAATGACTCTCTGCATCTTTTAAAATCATCAGAATACAAATATTTTGAAAAATGCTTAAATTAGAATTTTTATTAAAAAGTCAGTCTACCATAAAAAAAATATTTTTCATTTCTCCATCCTGGACTTTTTTTTAAAAGTTGCGTATTAACGTCAAGTTTTTAAAAAAAAAAATAAAAAAAAATTCAACTCTTTTTTTTTTAAATTGAAATTAAATGTTCATTTTTAATTTTTTTGGTCAAAAAAATTTTTTTTGTGCAGGGTATATTTTTTATGATTTATTTTCGATTCGTTACGACTCATTCTCAGACAGTTTTTCTATACAACCAACGGTTTCTTGGCTACAATGCTTCGAATAAAACCTATGCCCAAAGGCATACGCCCTTTTAGAATGTAACTCATGGGTGTAAAAAATCTCTCCACCTGTGAAAAATGCTCAGTTTGCTAAGCCAAATACGTGTGCAAAGTTTCATTCAAATCAAAAATGGTCGATTAAATTTTTGCGTATTTCCAGGCGATTTGAAATGATTTTGCTCAGCCCTATGTGCCAGTTTGTGATATCCTCGCTCAGCGAAACTTGCCATACATGCTACATGTTTATAGCTACTTGAAGAGCATCAAGGTGCCAATTTAACAGCGAAACGAATCTCGGATAAAAAAAACCATGTTAGTTTTAGTATTTTTTAGATTTAGTTTCAGCTCATAGTCGGCAGCGAGGATAAAAAAATTGCCTTTAGCTTATAAGATATTTTAGACCATAAGGCATTAGGTTAAATTGGCTCCGTAAAACATTAATTTGTATTGTGCCGTGTCAAATAAATGTTGTGGAAAAAAGTCTTCTTTGTTCTTCAAACAATTGAAACAATAGCCCTTTTAAATTCTCTTTGTTCTTTTGCCAACTCACACAATAACTATTTCCCTTTTATTCCCGTTAATTATCACAAAAACGTGTTCAATTTTGCAGCGCTGCCTACATGACAAAAAACAATTGATTGAGTATATAGTATGTCAACACAAACTTATCTTGCACAAAATCCTCCAAAGACCGATGAATGAACAAAAAACTCAAAAACTTGCTCAGCAGTTTGAGAGTGTTCATAACTCCATTTTGAAAGTAATAAGTCCGCATATATCAAGATGGCTTGACAAAATATTTTTTTTTATTTCTTTTATCACCAATATTTAGTGGTTAATTTGTGAGTTCTAAATCCAATTTGTGGTTAAGTGGTTTTCGAGAAATTTTTATAAAACTGAGTCAAGCCATCTTGAAACATGGTTTTTCTTCAAATAAATCGGACAACGATGATATATACACCAAACAAAAGCTCATAATTTGTGGTTCACGAAACTGTAGTTATAGGGTCATAATTACCAGTGTTTGTACAGAAATTTGTGTTTTATTGTTCACGTAGTTCTACGTTATGTTTATTTGTTGTTGACGCTGCTGGCCGCTAGTGGCGTTGGCTGTTTGCGGTGCTTGTCACTGCTATACTGAGCGTGCGTGTGGGGAATATGTTAAATATCATTATTGTTCGATTTTAATTTTTACATTGGTATAGATTTATGGTTTACTGATGAGTAAGTATAACAAAGGTTTCTACACCACTAGGTGGATTAATTCTGGTTTTTTATTTAAATTGAAATTTAGTTTTAATTTTCAATTTCTTTGAGTCATTTTTTTTCCTTAACGGTGTATATTTTTTACAAGGCAATAGTAATTCTCTAGTACCACAGTTTTTCTGTACATACAACGGTTTCCTAGCTAAGTTGCTTAGAATGCTTCAAAATGAAAATATCTCATGGGTCTACAAACTTTCTCCATCTGTGAAAAATACTAACTTTGCTGAGCTGTATGCAAAGTTTCATTTCAATATGGTCGATAAAATTGTTGCGAATTTCCAGATCATTCGGCTCAATTAAAATTGTGGTAACAATGTCAACAATATCGCACGCTTAGCCTTGGGGCTAATAGCGGTCTCGATCAACTAGATTATAGTTGAGAGAATTCGTTATCGATATTGCTTTTGGCACATTTTGCATGTGTAGGATAAGTACAACGATATACCGTGCCCCAGTGCTGAATCGAGAAAATTTCCAGCTCGAAAAGTTCCTTGACTCGATCGGGAATCGAACCCGATATCACAACCGTGTGTGAGAGCTAGCCGACCGACATCGCTTAACCACAGAGCCACGGGGACCACATTAATATTTGAAATTGTGGTATCTTGCACAAATTAACCCCCCCCCCCCTGAATAAACACATTGCGCAGTTAAGAAGATCCTGTGGTATGTTTTTGTGGAACGGATATATTTTCAAGGTAGAACGCAATTAGTTATATCAAGATTATTTGAAAGGAGGTTTAAAATTAGTAGACCCTGATCACAGAACGGAAGGTCATCTGTGATACGAAAACTGCTAAGTGCTCAGTGAATTTTGCAGCGCTCCCTAGGGGTGGAAAGAACGCTTTTTACACGGAAAATAAACAGAATTTATACTACTTTTATCGAAATCTATCAAACACACTGGTATAAATCTGTCGGCGAAAACACTACAGGTTAACCCTGCTAAGCATCTGTGAGAAGGAAAACACATTATTTCTAGGGGCTTGACAACTTTATTTCATGAAAAATATTTCGGTAATGTTACACGATATTGGTTAATATATTTATTAATATCTATCATTAATTTATTTATTTATTTACATTAACTTCCCAACCATAGCGACATGTTGAAACGGTTTGATCAACAAGTAGGCACGAGCGGGGAAGCGTTTTTTTGTTTTGTACGGTTGGAGACGAAGCATCACCAAGCGACAGTAAATAACTTTTTCTACTTGTTAATAGATTCTTACTAACTAAGCAAATGAAAATCGCAAATTCATGTGTTTCAAGTTGTGAATTGCTTCTAAAATGAATGAATATCAGTAGCAAGGTATGTAGCTTTACCGGATTAATAATTTGAATGCATCGAAATAGTATATTATAAGATGCGATGAATTTTGGTCATCGGTTGTTTTAATAAACAACTTTAGTCTTTGGCTTTTTTTTTTTTGCAATATAGCCGGTTGTACTTTTGGCATACCGTTTTACTATGTTTCTATACACCAACATCACAACGACGATAATATGACTTCAAAGAGTTTTGATGTAACTAGAGGTGTGTCTGGAAATGCAACGATAAACCACAGACTAACAGACATAACACTTCGAACAAATTTTCAATAAAATCATCGTTTGGATGATTGCAGTACTTTACGTTAGTAACACTAGCACCATCTGCTGTTTTATTCGCGCTGCGTCATGTATTTCGACATCAGCGCCAGCGTTACTGAATGTGTCAAATGGGGAACTACAAAATATGTATGAGATTGCATGACAGCGCCCCGGACGACGTTTTCGCGCGATGACTGTTATTCGATTGAAAATTTGAAATGAACGTTTTTTGCGGCGATGGAGCTAGGTTCCAGTGTTACGTCTGTTAGTCTGTGGATAAACACTTAGTAACAATGAATACAATCGAATTTTGCTAGTTGCTCTAAATTCGTAGCCCAACTAGTGAAGGACTTTCACGCGTTGGGTTGAGCTATCCAGGTTGCAAGATGACACCGGTTGTTTCTTTTTGTTAGGATTACTAATCACCTATTGGGTTACGCAGTGTCTTGCCCCTAGCATCCTTCAAAACAGCTGACTCAGATAGCGGCATAGATAATTGTAGAACTGTTCCTTTATTGTTTTTTAGTAATCTACTCCTTTTAACTGTGAAAATAATCAGATTATTAACACGAGTTACATGAAGTGAGAGTCGCATCTTTTGTTTCAAGTCTCTAATTACCACCTCGTTTAGAGTCCTCTTAAAGAATATTCGTATATTACGTAACGTGAAGTTCGGAAATTTTCAAAACCCCCATCAACTAAGTAACGCAAATTTGCATGGTGGTCTTATGCAGTTTAACACTTCGCTGGATACCTTTCTTCCACCTCTCCCCTGAGCGCGTTATCTATTATACGAATGTTTCCATATATGAACGAACGCTAGGAGTAAGGCACTATTGATGAAAAGTGAATAAATAATAAAATAAATTTTGACTACTCGTACTTGAGTTTATTTGTCATTGATTGTTGATGGTTACCTTGGATTACTCGAAAAAAATGACATTGATTACTTCGGAGTAATCTCAGGTTACGACGCATTTCGAAACCTCTTGAAACGAACCTCTTGAGATCCTTTTTCAGTGTTCTGTAAGGTTGTCACTTTCGGTTGTCAGCAGGGATACCAGATTTGTCAGCAAAACGCTGATTTGTTTTGATTCGCAGGTATGTGCGGTTTTTTTTCAATCTCCATCCCGCATAATCAATAACCATAAACGGATGATAATCCATATGGTTTAACGATACCCCATACAGTGGAAACTATATCCCGAACTAGTTGTTAGGCACGTTTTATGGTTATTGATTATGCGGGATGGTTAACTACATTTTTTTCCCTATGACTTTCTCAAAATGTGTGCAGATTTTTACAGACTTCTGCCTGCTCGAGCGCATTTTTTCGAATCACGATTAGATTTTTATCAGATTTCAAAAAAAAAGACTGCACAATGGAACCAGTACCTCTTACAAACGCATTATTCGTTGCCCTAGAAGCTAACCTGATTTTACTGAACCTTATTCTGCTTATTTTTATTTGAATGGCATGTCGCATGTCGCATCAATGAGTAGAAAATCTATATTCTCCAGAATGGACTAGAGTCAATCGGCAAAATATTTAATATAATCTAATAAGAGGATGAAACTAGTTTATAAATTTTATTTCCGAATAAAGATGTGATTCATTCATTATAAATATTCGGAAAATTTGCGTTAAAAAATCCATCTGTGCCATGATTTTTAAAAACTCAAAGTACTTTCTCGAGTTGAAAAAAAACTCACGAGCTGCATTTTATATTTTAACAATTTTCAAAAATAACCATCTATAACACATGGTACAATTGTAAATGGAAGAATTGCAACATTAACGGTTTGAAACGCACGATTTTTCAATAACATTGATTGTTGCTCGTGTTTCAAATCAACACTTGTCGATTACAATACCTTCGTTACACTATTGTAATATGACAAACTCCACAAATGTTAATAATTGCGAATTTTTCCCAATACGTTTTTGCATCGAACGTAATAGATTGTATTAAACGGGTTAAACTGTTGAAATAACCGTCAATTCAAAACATCGAATAAATTATGCCACATTATACCACTGGCAAAGCGGCATAAACGTACACGACAAATATATATTGCCCGAGAGCACAGAAAATTCAATTGTCATTTTTCAGTCCTTTTTGTGTGCACTTTCTGTTCGATCATATACCTGAAGTTGACCTTCCGTTCTGTGCCCTGATCCTAAGATGAAGGCCCTCTTTTTGAAAAATATATTTTATAACCCCGACGGAAATGGAGGTTTTGTCGAAGAAATATATTTAACCGAACTAAGATCTTCAGAACGGTTGACAAAAAATACTAGAGAATGGATAATGGAAGAGGCCCAAGTAAAAATAAATAATAATTACGATAACACAAAGCTCTTACATAACTATTTCGTTAACATGAAAAACTGTACACCAAAAATAGAGCAAAAGGTTATTTTAAATTGGCCAATAATATGGGAAAATATTAACAAAAATTTCATAACAACAGAGGATCGCTCCGCCTTGTTTTGTTTTGTTAACGATATAATCGCCAATGGTTCTGAACTCTCTACCTACAACATTCGCAGCGGTCAAGGAACATGCAAAAAATGTGGATCAGTAGATACTAATCAACATAGAATAAAAGAATGCCCAATGGCGAAGGTCGTTTGGGATTGGTGTGTTTCTATTATTAACTCACGCTATAATCTGAAACTCAACGAGTTGGAGGAAATTCTCCAGTTCGCGATATGCGAAGCATCACAAAAACAAAAAGCTGCTTTGTGGTTGGCTGCAAGAGTGATATCTTACAACTTGAGGGCTGCGGAGCCGTCTTTATTTGTAGGGGAATTGTGGGTAAAATGAACAGGGGTGGTAAAATGGACACCCGTTTAAATCTCGACTATTACGTTGAAAAAAAGTACAAACTTCTTTGGCACCTTATCTTAGAGGCACTAGAAGCTATTTGAGACAAAGTATGCAACATGAAACAGTCAAACAAGCAAAATAATGAACAAATACAAAAAACACGTGTACATTCATGGTGGTGATGTTATTTTTGGCCTACAAAAAATAAGGTTTTTTCTAGTGTAAAACAGTATTTTATAACTATTTTTCTGCAAATATCTGTACTCAGACTACTATTGTGTTGTATTGTATGTATTGATATAGCGTTAAGAGGAATTGATTCATTGAGCCACGATTCACTAAAGCATGCAACAGAAACCGTGGAGTCCGTTAACATAGCCTTAATTTCTTCAAACTTGCTAAAACGATGGGCACATAAGCTTTGAACATTGGCGTGACATACATTACATTTGTTAATCTTCAGCACAGAATTCATCACGATTTTCGGTATACAAAGTTGAGGTAGTGTGGTACTCGCAAAGTCAATCATCGTTTGTATGGGAAGCAATGAACAGAGATAGGCTGCTTTACATACAGTGAGGGGCAAAATAAAGTGCCCACTTGATTATTTTTTCTTTTCGTTCATTTTTCTGGTTAAAATTAAACGAAACCACATCGTAATCATTTTAAAAATCTTATTTATAATGTTCTTTTCAAGTTTAGTTAATATTGCTCTGGTAACAAAAAAAGTTTTTCTAATAGAAAAAAAAACAGTTTGGAATACTTAAATAAACAGGGACAAAATAAAGTGCCCAGATAAATATAGTTTCAAATAAGCCAAACTGAAGGCAAACAACAACAATTTAATAGTGTGTATGGCCTCCTTTAGCCTTCAACACCTCCTGTAAGCGCTTCGGCATACTTTCTACAAGGTTTTTCAAGTGTTGTGGGTCGAGTTCTTCCCACGCGCGTTCCAGGGCTTCAAAATAGTTTTTTTATCAGTTACACCAGTTTTATCGATCCGAGCATCAAGGATGGCCCACAGATTTTCGATGGGGTTCAGATCAGGACTTTGTGGGGGCCATTCAAGGGGTTTGATGCGACAGGAACGAAAAAATGACTTCGTCAGTTTGGCCAGTTCGGATCGTTATCCTGCTGGAAAACGAAACGCTCCTCGAGGCCCGTCTTGATGAGAGATACCTCGAGATTTTCCCGCAGGATATTGCAATACGACTCAGCTGTCATGATTCCGTCTATTTTCACCAAACTGCCCACCCCACCCCAAGAAAAGCACCCCCACACCATCACGTTGCCTCCTCCGTGCTTGACTGTTCCTTGAATATGGCGGTCTTGGAACTCCTCAGCCGACTTGCGCCACACATGATCTCGCTTCTTCCGATTGAACAGCTCGAATTTGGATTCGTCGGTCCACAACACAGTTTTCCAGTAGTGCAGCGGCTTATCGGCGTGCTCCTTGGCGAAGTTGAGACGCTTAGCCTTATTCGCCTTGCTGATGAAAGGCCTTCTCACTGCCATCTTGCTTCGGAACCCCTGCGCTTGGATGCGGCGACGGACAGTACGCCGCGAAACCGAAAGTTGAAGCTTTTCCTGTATCTGCTGGATCGTAACTTTTGAGTTTTTCTTTACCTCACGAATGATTTTCTTGTCCGTTCTGGCATCTGTCTTGCGTTTTCGTCCCCTTCCTGGGCGATCCACCACCGATCCGAACGTTTCCATCTTCTTCAAGATTTTTCCGACCGCTGCTTTGCTGATTTTGTAGTGCTTGGCCACTTCCCGGTGCGATTGGCCGTTATTGACATCGCCAACAACCAGTTTCCGGATGAACAACGGGGTCGTACGGGAAATTACTACGTTCTCCATATTTTACAACTTTTTCGAAGGCAGACACGATTACAAATGCTTTAGAGCCAACCCAGTTGTTTGTGAAACGTCAAAATACTCAAAACAAACAAAATCAAGGGGTCTCACGATGGAAACTTATCGAAATTTTATCGATTTTCAGAGTTGGCACTTTATTTTGTAACTGTTTTTTTTTTTGGGAATAAAAACTATTTTTGTTCTATAAGAAAAACTTTTTTTATCAGAACAAAATTAAAAATATTAAAAAAGAACATTATGAGAGAGATTTTAGGAATGATTACGATGTGTTTTCGTTCTATTTGAACCAGAAAAATGAAAGAAATGAAAAAAAATAAAGTGGGCACTCTATTTCGCCCCTCACTGTAATTACGAGAACATACATTGCATATAATTTTTATACTAAACATTCTAACATTGCGCTCTTCTCAATAACAAATAATAGTGTACAGCAAAAATAACACACAAAATTTAGCTTCAAAATTGATTCAGCATTTCCATGGACGTGACAGCAATTGAGGGTCCTTCTGTGGACGATTTCACATGAACAACACCAAGCTTTGTTGTGACGGCGGATAACTTGTTTTCCTTTCGCAACTTCAAAGCCGCGCGTTTGATGGCCCGTGCGTTAGTAGTAAGGTTTTCATTAATAAACACGCGTCGGTTGGAATTCATGCCGAAGTGTACCAGACACAGACCTCTCCTTTCCAAATACCTCGCGTAGAACTCATCTCTCAAACATGCCATAGAAAATTGCAGTAGGATGAAACATTGATCTCCGTCGGACAGATTTCTGGATCGCAACCGCTTGGAAACGATGTGTGAAGTTTTGCTTTCGTCAAACCCAATAGCCCTAGCCATACTCAAAACATGAGTGCTAAGGTTCTCACTGGAAATGTACGGTATTCCAACAGCAATTAACTCGGTCCTATGTTCGATGCGACAGACAGTTTCCAATGTCGAATCCATACGACGATGCACCGAGTCAACTTCGGAACGAATAGACTGTGATTCGGATAAACAACTTGACTTTAGCTTGCAGATTTCACTCGTAATATTGTCGATCTGTAGTGGAAGGTCCAGTTTGATTCCATCCAACTTCGCGTTCAGTTCGTCCTTCATTGAAGCAATTTTTGCGTTGGTTTCGTCGAAACGTTTGTTCAATGTGTGCATGCTAGTGTCCAAAGAAGCCGAGGATTCAACAAGTTCAGCATCTTTCTTGGAAGCAGAAACTGAGCCAAGGGTATTGTTCTTCTTCTGCCGGGAGCTTCGTTCTTCGACAGACATTTTGAAACACAGTTAAACAATAGTGATAGCCTTTCAGCAGCAATAACGGTACGTCACATTCTGTGCCGAACACGCATCAGTACTGGACGTGTTTGGTGATCGGTCCGATAGAGTATAAAACAAAAGACGTGTGAACAAGTGTTGGCATTGTTTGCCTGGTCGAGTGAAATAAATCCGGGTTCAAGGTCGTGCCTTTGTGCAACTGTTTCGCATCGTGACTGCCAGCTGGTGCGTAAGCCGATTTGGCTGCTGGCTGGATTGTGCTACAGCAGTGGACGAGACACAAACGAGGAAAAAGAAGAAGCCATCAGTGTCAGCGAGTTGTATCGCTGTGTGGAGTGATCTCACACCTGGCTCGCTGCTGGTGGCTGTTTGGTGCTGCTGTATTGGTGCTGCTGGCTGTAACGGCTGCTACTTCGAACGATCGGACAACCAACCTTACTGGAAGGGAGAAATAAAAAGGTACGTGTTCTTGTCAGCGCTAGTGCGCTAGACTTAGCGGGATGGATGTAGATCCCTCGCCTCCCGCGCCACCATCCCCGAACCCCTCTGACCCTGACCCTTCTGTTACCCCCTCCCCTGTTCATTCTTCAGTCCCCCCTCGCCCCAGGCTTTACCCAGACGGAGCCCAGGGCAGCTATACTGTTTATTTTCGGCCAAAGGCAGCACCGAAATCGAAAAAGTTGAACCTCTTGCAGATTTCTAAAGACCTGACGAAGGAGTACAAGGGCGTGACCGAAATTTCCAAGGTCCGGCCTAACAAGCTCCGTGTCGTGGTCGGTAACCTGAAAGAGGCCAACGATATAGCTTGCTCTGAGCTCTTCACACGCGAGTATCGCGTTTACATACCCGCACGAGACGTGGAGATCGACGGTGTCATAACCGATTCGAGTCTGTCCGTCGAGTGTATACTGCAAAGTGCCAAAGGGTGCTTTAAGAACAAAACGTGTCCCGAAGTAAAGGTGCTCGACTGCAAGCAATTGCGGTCAGCATCGATCATCGGAGGCAAAACAGTATACACTCCGTCAGACTCGTTTCGAGTTACGTTCGCCGGGTCTGCACTACCAAGCCACGTCTCGATCCACCGGGTTCGTCTCCCTGTGAGGCTCTACGTGCCCCGCGTCATGAACTGCCTGAATTGCAAGCAGTTAGGCCATACAGCCGCCTACTGCTGCAATAAGGCACGTTGTGGCAAGTGTGGGGAGTCTCATGCGGAAGATTCTTGCAGTGTTAACGCTGAAAAGTGTATTCACTGCGGAGAAGATCTGCATGAGCTCTCGACATGTGCGGTGTACATGCAGCGCAGGGATAAAATAAAACGGTCTCTCAAAGAGCGTTCAAAGCGTTCCTACGCTGACATGCTGAAGAAGACCGTTACCACTTCTCCCGTTACTTCGAACCCCTTCGATCTGTTGTCCTCTGATGAAACCGATTCTGACGATTCACCAGCGGGAGCATCTTACGCCAATCCCGGGGAGTCTAGAAAGAGGAAAAATATTTCCTCTCCTAAACTTCCCAGAAAAGGTCCTAAGATTTCTCAAAGTGAAATGAAAGTTACAAACAAACCAAACAGTGCTGCGGAAAAACCGAAGCAAACTCCTCCTGGGCTGGCAAATTTAAAGTCCCAGAAGGAGTTCCCAGCACTACCAGGAACATCTAAAACCCCAGTTGCTCCTTTTACACTCCCAGTTGATGAAACAAACTCTGGATTAGTGAAATTGCCTGACATTGTGGACTGGATTTTTGAAACTTTCAATGTACCCGATCCAATTAAAATTTTTCTTACAGCATTCCTCCCAACAGTTAGATCATTTTTGAAGCAGTTGACTGCCCAATGGCCTCTCCTTGCAGTGATTGTATCCTTCGATGCCTAATTCAACTGCGTATATGAAGGATTCTATCTCTGTCTTACAGTGGAATTGTAGAAGTATTTTACCAAAAATTGATTCGTTTAAAGTTTTGATAAATAAAAACAAATGCGATGCATTTTCCCTTTGTGAAACTTGGCTTACTTCAAATATTGATCTCAACTTCCATGATTTTAATATTATTCGCCTTGATCGAGACACCCCATATGGAGGAGTACTTTTAGGGATTAAAAAGTGCTATTCTTTCTATCGTATTAACCTCCCCTCGATTCCAGGCATCGAAGTTGTCGCATGTCAAATGACAATACAAGGTAAAGAGCTTTGTATTGCCTCAATATATATTCCCCCCTGAGCACAGGTTGGGCAACGGCTGCTCTTTGATTTAATAGAACTTCTTCCCTCGCCACGTTTGATTTTGGGAGACTTCAACTCTCATGGCGTGGCTTGGGGTTCCCCATACAATGATAACCGCTCCTCTTTAATCTATAACCTTTGCGATGACTTCGACATGACAATATTAAACAACGGTGAAATGACACGTATCCCGAAACCTCCAGCGCGCCCAAGCGCTTTGGATCTATCCTTATGTTCGACGTCGCTACGGTTGGATTGCACATGGAAGGTAATCCTCGATCCTCACGGTAGCGACCATCTGCCTATTCTTATTTCAATTACTAACGGGTCAACTCGCATGCGACCAATTGACATTCCGTATGACCTCACACGAAATGTCGATTGGAAGTTATACGAGGAAATGATTTCAAAAGCGGTCGAGTCGATTCAACATCATTCACCACTTGAAGAATACAACCTCCTCGCGGGCTTGATTCTCGACGCCGCGTTGCAAGCCCAAACGAAGAAATATCCCGGCGTAACGATCAAAGAACGGCCTCCCACTCCGTGGTGGGACCAAGAGTGCTCCGATGTCTACACGCAAAGATCCGACGCGTTTAAGGCCTACCAGACGGGAGGTATACCTGGCGACTATTTACGGTATTCGGAGCTTGATACCAAGCTTAAAAGCTTGGCTAAAGCAAAGAAACGTGGATATTGGCGTCGGTTCGTGAACGAGACGTCGAGGGAGACATCGATGAGCACTCTTTGGAACACAGCCCGAAGAATGCGGAATCGCGTAACGGTCAACGAAAGCGAGGAGTCTTCAAGTAGGTGGATATTTGATTTTGCCAGGAAAGTATGTCCGGACTCTGTTCCTGAGCAAAATATTGTTCGCGATGCGTCTCCGGGCCACGACGCGATAGAATCACCTTTTACGATGGCAGAATTTTCAGTTGCCCTCCTGTCCTGTAACAATAACGCGCCTGGATTAGATAGAATCAAATTCAACTTGTTGAAGAATCTACCCGGCAATGCCAAGAGGCGCTTGTTGAACTTGTTCAATAAGTTCCTGGAGCAAAACATTGTACCGCAGGATTGGAGGCAAGTGAAGGTGATCGCCATCCAAAAACCAGGGAAACCAGCTTCTAATCACAACTCTTATAGGCCGATTGCAATGCTATCCTGTATCCGGAAATTGATGGAAAAAATGATACTCCGTCGTTTAGACCACTGGGTCGAATCAAATGGTCTACTATCAGAAACTCAATTTGGCTTCCGCCGTGCCAAAGGGACGAATGATTGTCTTGCCTTGCTTTCAACAGATATTCAGCTGGCGTATGCTCGTAAAGAACAAATGGCGTCTGCGTTCTTGGACATTAAGGGGGCTTTTGATTCCGTTTCTATTGACATTCTTTCGGGTAAACTTCACCGACAAGGATTTTCTCCAATTTTGAACAATTTTTTGCACAATTTGTTGTCCGAAAAGCACATGCATTTTACGCATGGCGATTTGGCAACTTTTCGCATTAGCTACATGGGTCTTCCCCAGGGCTCATGTTTAAGCCCCCTTCTTTACAACTTTTATGTAAATGACATCGACGAATGTCTGGCAAATTCATGCACGATAAGACAACTTGCAGACGACAGTGTAATCTCTGTTACAGGAGCCAAAGCTGCCGATTTGCTAGGACCATTGCAAGATACCTTGGACAATTTGTCTGCTTGGGCTTTACAGCTAGGTATCGAATTCTCTCCGGAGAAGACTGAGATAGTAGTTTTTTCTAGGAAGCATGAACCTGCTCAGCTTCAAACACAATTAATGGGTAAAACGATTTCTCAGGTTTAGGTACACAAATATCTTGGTGTCTGGTTCGACTCTAAAGGCACCTGGGGTTGTCACGTGAGGTATCTGATGAAAAAATGTCAACAAAGAGTGAATTTTCTTCGTACAATAACCGGACAATGGTGGGGAGCCCATCCAGGAGACCTTATAAGGCTTTACCAAACAACGATATTGTCTGTTATTGAATACGGGTGTTTCTGCTTCCGCTCCGCAGCAAACACACATTTGATCAAACTGGAGCGAATACAATATCGTTGTTTGCGTATCGCCTTAGGTTGCATGCAGTCGACCCATACGATGAGTTTGGAGGTTTTAGCTGGAGTACTACCATTGAAAAACCGCTTCTGGAGCCTGTCTTCTCGTATTCTAATCAAATGTGAGGTCTTGAACCGTCCCGTGATTGAAAATTTTGAAAGGTTAATCGAACTTAATTCTCAAACCCGTTTTATGACATTGTATTTCAATCACATGTCCCAAAATATTAACCCTTCTTCGAATATTCCAAATCGTGTCGACTTATCAAATACTTCTGATTCTACTGTGTTTTTCGATACATCCATGATAGAAGAAACTCGTGCAGCAGATCCCTAAAAATTTTTCCAATAAATATCGAAACATCAACTGCGACAATATGTACTACACTGACGGATCACTTCTTGATGGGTCCACTGGCTTCGGTATCTTCAATAACAATTTAACCGTCTCCCATAAGCTCGATAATCCTGCTTCTGTTTACGTCGCAGAATTAGCTGCAATTCAGTACACCCTAGGGATTATCGAAAAAATGCCCACGGACCATTATTTCATCTTTACGGACAGTCTCAGTTCCATTGAGGCTCTCCGATCGATGAAAGATGTTAAGCACTCTCCGTATTTCCTGGGGAAAATACGGGAACATCTGAGTGCTTTATCCGAAAAATCTACTCAGATTACCTTAGCGTGGGTCCCTTCTCACTGCTCGATACCGGGTAATGAGAAAGCGGACTCTTTGGCTAAGGTGGGCGCAACAAACGGTGATATTTATGAAGGACCAATTGCCTTTAATGAATTTTTCGCACTTGTACGTCAGAATACGATCATCAGTTGGCAAAATGCTTGGACCAGAGGGGAATTGGGAAGGTGGTTACATTCCATAATCCCCAAAGTATCGACGAACCCGTGGTTCAAGGGGTTGGATGTAGGTCGGGATTTCATTTGCGTGATGTCCCGGCTTATGTCCAATCACTATAGATTTGACGCGCTCCTCCGTCGTGTTGGGCTCGGGGAAAGTGGTATCTGTGCCTGTGGTGAAGGTTATCACGACATAGAGCATGTGGTTTGGTCATGCCCTGTACACCGTGACGCCAGGTCTAAATTAATAGCTTCCCTGCAGGCCGAGGGTAGACAGCCGGCTGTTCCTGTTCGTGATGTCTTGGCGAGCCGTGACCTATCCTACATGTCCCTTATATACGTTTTCCTGAAATCCATCCACGCCCCAGTCTAGTCCCGTTCCCCTCCGTCTACACCCAACAAAACGACAAGAACACGTTTGAACCTTAAGCACAAAACCAGCAACCAGACCCCGCACAATAGAACCAGGACCCAAGGACTACGAGCCTCTGTCCCAACTCACGACATCGTGGCTCAGCAGAACGAATCCATACATGCCATTCGACGATTATCAGACGACCATTGAACAACAAAACACTGATTGGAAATCCCATGCTAGTTTTAAGTTAGACTTAATTTCAGCTCGTAGTCGGCAGCGAGGATAAAAAATTTGCTTTAGTTTTTAAGTCATCAGATATAATTGGCGCCGTTAAACATTAAATTGTATTTGTGCCGTGTCAAATAAATGTTATGTGAAGAAAAAAAAAAAAAACGGTACGTCAAACTCAACTGATAAAATTGATGTTTTCTCGTTAAATTCGCGGTATTTATGCAAGATAACAAGCACAGAGCATGGTCACAGGGTACGCTAACCGTGGAATCGAGACCAGTTGACGAAATCGGCAAAAACTACTAATTATTTGCTATTTTCGAGAGCTACACTACTCAAGGTGTTCAATAGATGGCATGGTTGCCAGTTTTTTTTTTGCTTCGTGTTTATATTAGAAAAACGTAAAAGGTAAACTTGGACTAATGCACATAGGGGTATTTTGAGTGAAAAGTTGAAAAAAATTATTTTCATGCACAATAACGCTGAAATTTTCATATTTAGCAGTTTCTATGTCTTTAATATGAAAATTATAATTGAAAGATAAATAATATCTACGTAGCAGTGATAAATAACTTTTCTTTTACAATCATTTATATCGGCTCGGATGAGGCTGTTAGCGTCAAAAGAATCGTAGTACTTGCCTCGCAATTGACCTGTACACCAAACAGTTGACCGCGAAGTAATGATTAATAATAACAAATAAAAATTCGAGATCCGAATCGGAATGTAGTTCTGAAGTTTTGCTTTTATGCAGACAGCTTCAATACAGACTGCACGAAAATAAACGATTGCACAAAAACAGATTTAGCTGGAATTATATTCTTATTTATATTTGATTTTTATACAGTTAAACGAAGTAATATACAAAAACGTTTATTTATCAGACTCATCCTAACAAACGTACCCAAATATTACAACGACATCCTTAGAGGAATTCACTTGTTTTGGAACCAAGAGACTCAAAGTATCATTCATTGTAGAGAAGCGGATTTTGTGTCGATTAGATGCTGTCCACGTGCGCATGATTTCTGCTTTCAAAACACTCATTCGCTGTTTAAGCATCTTTCGCGATTTTAAAAACGATTCATTATTCGGAATAACTTCGCCTCCCAAAAAATTAAATTTTTCATTCCACGGTGTGACAGAGGATTCTTGAAGCCATTTTCAAAGAAGTTTCCTCTAAAAGTGGAAAACAGTCTGAAACACGTCGCGAATAAAAAAAAACTCATAAAGTAAAAAAAAAACATTGAATAGGATTGCATAAAATCATGATATATCATAAACGCGCAAACATGCGCAGGTTTTTTTTTCTGGACGTGTTTAAGGACACTCGTATCTACTCAAAAATGAGTTTGTTTATGCACAGAAACGTCCAGAACTTAGTAAAAAACAATTGCGAAGCTCAATTCGAAAGGTAAAATAACTATAATTGGCAATGCGTATATTTTGCATTTTGCAAAAAAATTAATTTTTCTAATAATTTTTAGACACACAAAAATAAAAAAATATATGGAAAAAATTCGGAATCGAACAGAATTGAAAAAAGTGCAAAAAAAGGGGGTTTGTAGCTTAAAAAAGTCATTTTTTTTTATAAATCACGTTTGGGCAACCTGAAAACGACCTTTTAGAAATGTTCTACAAAAATGCTATAAATAACATTATCTTTCAATTTAGGACTGAGCACCTTGACTTTTTCAACATCGATTTTTTTGGGACACCCTAATATACAGTCAACAAGACACCAAACCCTCCATCTAAAATGTTCAAAACCTAATGCATACCTTTCATTTGAAGATCCATATTTAAAACAGGCCGAATAAAATCACCAGTATTAAAATTCCACTGAAAAAATCACAAAACTTCGTATTCAAAATCTGCTTTGCTTTTGCCTTCTAGTTTTACAGCTGTTGTGAGCCAAAAACAAAACAAATTAAAGCAAAATATTTGCCATGGGATACCCCCAATATCTATGAATCTAGTGGTATTAATTATGGGGGTTCAATAATAATTTTGAATTTTGCAATTTATTCCAATTTTCGCACTCAAATACCCCTATGTGCGATGAACAGATGACCACGGCTAAACGTACCGTTGATTGCGGAATGTCCGTAAAAAAAGCTTTCGGCATTTTTCAGTTTCTTGCGGATAAGGTCATATATGGTTATTAATTCTACGACAAACGGTGAAAATTGAACGGTTGGTTAATGTATAAGTGTGTCACGTGCTATGGAACAACATTTTACTATCTGTAAAGGGATAATTATTGTTCACGCCCAAGGTGTTCATTTTACCACCTGCCTATGTTCATTTTACCCACACGTGTCCATTTTACCCCCAAAAAACTGCTTTCGAAAATGCTCATGAAAACTACGAAAAATACTATATTTGAGTACTTCTTCTTATTTTTTGTATCAACCATTAGTGGCTCAGTTAATGTGCGCTATCGACTCATAGTTGGAGTGTTAAACTGTGGAGGAAATTGCGAAATGGCTTAGGGTGTACATTTTATCACCCCTTCCCCTATTTAAAAAAATTATAAGGGAAACAAGATGGAACAGCAGGAAATGTTTTACAAACATTTTTGGAACTAAATTAAACATATGTTAATTGACTGATTACATTAGGATTACCTTTAGGTTAGATTTAAGATTATGTTTGTAACACAACTTATAATTATCTATAAATAAAATTCCGCAAAAAAATTAATTTTACAACCAATTTAGCTTACTTATTCCGTAAAATTTGATAAAATTTGAAGTTTTCTAATATCTTCATTTCAATCAATTCATTTCCATTTTTCTCACCGCCTTATTTAATTTTATGCATTCTTATCTATTAACGCCCAGATGAATATTAAAAATTTCCTTAGTTGAATGTTTCGCTTCTGCTGTTGATGGTTATGATTTGACTTTTTTAATTTCTCTCAATGGACAGTATATTTTAGATTTCTGACAAACATTTGATAATTTTTGAATGTGTGATTATTATTTTCAAAGCCTAAGATTTATTCTTACTTTCTGCACTGTGTCCAAACTTTTATGTGCTTTTAATACTTGTTTAAGCATATTTTTATTGATTCAAGTGCTTTAAATCAATTTTGTTTTTTTTTCTGAATTAACCAAATCAATTTTAAAAACATCCATTCGGGTTCAATGCATGTTGATTTTATTCAGTTCTGTTTTTTTAATTTTAAAAATGGTTCAAGTTGATTTTACAAATTTTCAAAATCATGACAAATCCTCTGTTTGCAAAACAGCACGTTTTTCCCGACGGTGCCACTAGTAGCTCAACAGACCCGCGGACAGCAGACATCTTCTTTATTACTTTGCTCATAAGCTAGCACACATGCATGGAAAAAAACTAGAAGAGCAACGTTAAGTTGGATCCCGTCAACTCATTTGAACATTTGTTTAAATATTTCCGAAACATTTCTCAAAATCTAGGTGATGAAAAAGTGATAATCCGTCGAATTTGGATTGCTTTCCTTTGAAAGTACATTTTCGTTACACATTCATTTTGCGCCTGGTTGGCTACCTGAAATAGCAAGTGTGCTTAGTTCCCCAAATCTCGATATTTACCATATTCCCCAAAAACACGATCAGTATGGCAGTGACAAACACCACAAACAGCCAACGCCACTAGCGGCAGCAGCGTCAACAACAAATAAACAAAACGTAGAACTACGTGAACAATAAAACATAAATTTCTGTACAAACACAAGTAATTATGACCTTAAAATTACATTTTCGTGAACCACAAATTATGAGCTTTCGATCAATGTATATATCATCGTTGTTCGATTCATTTGAAGCAAAATCATGTTTCAAGATGGCTTGACTCAGTTTTTAGAAAATTTCTCGGAAACCGCTCAACCACAAATTACCACAAATTGGATTTCGAACTCACAAATTAACCACTAAATATTGGTGATAAATGAGTTTAAAAAAAAATATTTTGTCAAGCCATCTTGATATATGCAGTAAGTCCTATTGAAAATGAAGTAAACCAAAAGTATGATCAGATCACCACCCAAGAATTTCTTTCTGAAGAGGTATTGGAAACAAACTTGAATGAGGTGCGAACTATTCTTAAAAAATTCAAAAACATGAAAGCACCAGGAGATGATGGGATTTTCTATATCCTCATCAAAAGATTTCCCGAAAACTCTTTGAATTTCTTGGTAAAATTTTTAACAGATGCTTTGCACTAGCAAATTTTCCTGCGAAATGAAAAATGCCAAAGTCACTCCAATTTTAAAACCCGAAAAGAATCCAGCTGAGGCATCAAGTTATCGACCAATTAGTTTACTTTCCTTTATCAGCAAACTTTTTTAAAGAATAATTCTTAATAGAATGACAACACATATTAATGTGAACTCAATTTTTGCAAATGAGCAGTTTGGTTTTCGCCATACTCATCAGTTACTTAGAGTAACAAATATGATTCTAACTAATAAATCTGAAGGCTATTCTACTGGAGCTGCTCTTCTAGATATAGAAAAGGCATTCGACAGTGTTTGGCATAAAGGTTTAATAGCTAAAATGTCAAAGTTCAGTTTTCCGCTTTACCTCACAAAAATGATACAAAGTTATTTAACTGACCGCACTCTTCAGGTCAACTATCTAAATTGTAAATCTAATAGATTACTTGTTAGAGCTGGTGTGCCTCAGGGGAGTATCTTGGGCCCAATCTTATATAACATTTTTACTTCTGATCTTCCTGATTTACCACCAGGGCTAATTTATGATAAGAATCTCACTTTCAAGGAGCACATTGAAAATGTCCAGTCAAAGTGCAATAAGTATATCAAATGTTTATATCCTCTTATCAACAGGAATTCTAGACTTTGTCTCAAGAATAAATTGTTAATTTACAAACAAATTTTTTGGCCAGCAATGTTATATGCAGTACCCATCTGGATAAGTTGTTGTGCAACCAGGAAGAAGACACTTTATAGGATTCAGAATAAACTTTTAAAAATGATTTTGAAGCGTCCTCCCTGGTTTAGCACGAATGAGCTACATAGGCTCACTAATGTAGAAACATTAGAAAATATGTCAAGCCAAATTATCAACAAATTCCGACAAAAATCGTTGCAATCCTCAATTGCAACGATTAGCTCACTTTATAGTCAGTAAGATAGTTTTAAGTTTATTTTAAGTTTTGTTTTATTCCTGTTTTTTCCTTGACAAGTAGGTTTAATAATTTTCCTACAATTACATTAACTTAACTGCGAAAGCTATAAACATTCAATAATATAAAAAAGCGTACATATATATAATAGTGTTGATATGTGACCGTTTGTGGCAGAACACAAAATATTAATTCTGAATAGATATTAGTACATATATAAATCATTACAAACATTGCCCCCAACCCCCCCCCCCGCTTAAAAAACTGATAGAGGAACTTGTTTTACCTCTAAAAAGTTCAATGATTTTATTAAAAATCATTACATTCAACATTTGAAAACAGCAAAACACCTGAAACAAATGAGAACGAATAAATAAAACACTAACTCCTATGCTTGCAAAAATGTCGAATGAGTCAGGTGTTAAATGGGATAAACTGCTACCAAACATTGAATACATTTTTAATAATACATATTACAGGTCAATTGCCATCTACCCTAGTGTATTATTATTTGGTAGACTATAAAATAATTTGTAAAATAAAAAATATAACATTGAAACTTTTTTTAGAAATAATCAAAGGGTTAGTGAAAATATAAATTTACAAGAAGTAAGAGACATGCGCATTAAGTGTATTATTATTTGGTACACTACAAAATAATTTGTATAATAAAAACTATAACATTGAAACTTTTGTTAGAAATAATCAAAGGGTTAGTGAAAATATAAATTTACAAGAAATAAGAGACATGCGTATTAGAGATGTTCAAAATTATAATAAAGTAAAAACCGATCGAAAAAGAATCGCAAATACACAAAACATGGAAGGAGATTTTGTGGTAATAAAAATAAACGAAACAAACAAACTGTCGGCCAAATTTAAAGGGCCGTATAAAAAAAAAAGAATTGCCAAATGATAGGTACGTTATCACTGATATTGAAGGGTTCCAAGTTTCTCATGGTCCATTTTATTTGGTTTATTCAGCGCAAAATTTAAGAAAATGGATGCATAATGACATTGCGGACAATGATGATATCGATGAAGCATCGTAAATGTCAGAATGCCCGAGTTGTAGTAAATATAAGTTAACTTAGGTAGACGTCGGCATAGGTTGACAGATAGAGATAAAATTGTAAAAGCCATTCGATAAAAGACCACTGACGAATAAAGACGTTATATTTAAAAGCTCTACAGTACCGCTGCAGTACAAATAGAAGTGTACCGCTGAAATGTACGAATAGAAGAGTACCGCTGCAATCATAGACGACGAGAGACCTGCGGTTCTTTACTCCACTGGTACTGTTGCTTTTACCGGCATGTTTTTTTTCAAGACATTATTTTTATTAGGTTCTGAAAGCAGGTTTAGAAATTGTTCAAGAATAGGGATTGTTTCAAACTTTTTGGAAAACTTTTACCTTCGAGACATCATATTAGTCTGAGCTCATGGAAGCAAAAACAAATTGACCTATTGGGACGGGGAAACTCTGTCAATTTTTATTTCGATATTGATACAGAGAATACCACAGGGAACGGATGGTGTCCATTCATGTTGTCTGTGCTAGGAATGCTCGCATGTAATTGGTTCATTATTCGCGTAAATTTGTTATTGGAACTTTTTATCAATTTTACTGCTTAGCAATGAAATTAGAGTGATAACTAGCATATTACAAAATTGTTATACATTTTATCTATCCAACAACATATTGGTTATTGTTATCTATCATGTGGTTATGCTGTTTTTTTTTCTTCATCTATAATTTATTTGACACGGCACAAATACAATTTAATGTTTAACGGCGCCAATTATATCTGGTAGCTTACTTTCTAAAGTATCTTAATAACTAAAAGCAAATTTTTCATCCTCGCTGCCGACTACAAGCTGAAACTAAATCTAACTTAAAGCTAGAATGTTTTGCATTAAAAGCACTGATTTGTTGTTTGATGGTTTTCCATCGCCATAGGTAAGCAGCATATTGAATATGTTCCGCTGCTGGGCCAAGATATTACGGACTGGCATATTGGGTTGTCTCCCTCGGGATCTGAGAGTATCGTGCGGGTCTAGTTGCTGTTTCCGGATCCGGGGTCTTAACGTGTTCTTGTCGTTTGGTTGGTTGTAGGCGGAAGGGAATAGGATTAAACTGGGGCGTGGATGGATTTCAGGAAAATGTATATAAGGGACATGTAGGATAGGTCACGGCTCGCCAAGACATCACGAACAGGAACAGCCAGCTGCCTACTTTCGGCCTGCAGGGAAGCTATTAATTTAGACCTGGCGTCACGGTGTACAGGGCATGACCAAACCACATGCTCTATGTCGTGATAACCTTCACCACAGGCACAGATACCACTTTCCCCGAGCCCAACACGACGGAGATGCGCGTCAAATCTATAGTGATTGGACATAAGCCAGGACATCACGCAAATGAAATCCCGACCTACATCCAACCCCTTGAACCACGGGTTCGTCGATGCTTTGGGGATTATGGAATGTAACCACCTTCCCAATTCCCCTCTGGTCCAAGCATTTTGCCAACTGATGATCGTATTCTGACGTACAAGTGCGAAAAATTCATTAAAAGCAATTGGTCTTTCATAAATATCACCGTTTGTTGCGCCCACCTTAGCCAAAGAGTCCGCTTTCTCATTGCCCAGTATCGAGCAGTGAGAAGGGACCCACGCTAAGGTAATCTGAGTAGATTTTTCGAATAAAGCACTCAGATGTTCCCGTATTTTCCCCAGGAAATACGGAGAGTGCTTAACATCTTTCATCGATTGGAGAGCCTCAATGGAACTGAGACTGTCCGTAAAGATGAAATAATGGTCCGTGGGCATTTTTTCGATAATCCCTAGGGTGTACTGAATTGCAGCCAATTCTGCGACGTAAACAGAAGCAGGATTATCGAGCTTATGGGAGACGGTTAAATTGTTATTGAAAATACCGAAGCCAGTGGACCCATCAAGAAGTGATCCGTCAGTGTAGAACATATTGTTGCAGTTGATGTTTCGATATTTATTGGAAAAAATTTTGGGGATCTGCTGCACGCGTAAATGATGCGGGATTCCACGAGTTTCTTCTATCATGGATGTATCGAAAAACACAGTAGAATCAGAAGTATTTGATAAGTCGACACGATTTGGAATATTCGAAGAAGGGTTAATATTTTGGGACGTGTGATGGAAATACAATGTCATAAAACGGGTTTGAGAATTGAGTTCGATTAACCTTTCAAAATTTTCAATCACGGGACGGTTCAAGACCTCACATTTGATAAGAATACGAGAAGACAGGCTCCAAAAGCGGTTTTTCAATGGTAGTACTCCAGCTAAGACCTCCAAACTCATCGTATGGGTCGATTGCATGCAACCTAAGGCGATACGCAAACAACGATATTGTATTCGCTCCAGTTTGATCAGATGTGTGTTTGCTGCGGAGCGGAAGCAGAAACACCCGTACTCAATAACAGACAATATCGTTGTTTGGTAAAGCCTTATAAGGTCTCCTGGATGGGCTCCCCACCATTGTCCGGTTATTGTACGAAGAAAATTCACTCTTTGTTGACACTTTTTCATCAGATACCTCACGTGACAACCCCAGGTGCCTTTAGAGTCGAACCAGATACCAAGATATTTGTGTACCAAAACCTGAGAAATCGTTTTACCCATTAATTGTGTTTGAAGCTGAGCAGGTTCATGCTTCCTACTACTATCTCAGTCTTCTCCGGAGAGAATTCGATACCTAGCTGTAAAGCCCAAGCAGACAAATTGTCCAAGGTATCTTGCAATGGTCCTTGCAAATCGACAGCTTTGGCTCCTGTAACAGAGATTACACTGTCGTCTGCAAGTTGTCTTATCGTGCATGAATTTGCCAGACATTCGTCGATGTCATTTACATAAAAGTTGTAAAGAAGGGGGCTTAAACATGAGCCCAGGGGGCCCGGGCCCCACATTTTTGGGGCCCCCACAAAACGAGAAAAAGTTCTTTTCGCTATCAAAAATGAGATTCAATCAAAAGTTCAATTTACAGCATGAAAATTTAAACAGATCATTCCAATCTGAAACTTTGCTTCAATGTTATTTTTTCGCGAGCGCCAATATCACAATTAGGGTAGGGACCGGCTTAAGCAGTAGTGCCTATTTTAATCAGTCGAAGAAAACAGGCCTCAAACTCCTGCATTTTGATCAATATCGACAATTTCAATGATGGAAACGAAAACTTTGATTGTCTAGCTGTCTTACGAATAAAAGAAATACCGTTAATCACAAAGCCATCTCTGAACAATTGCAATTGAAATAAATCGACCTATATTGAAGCCATTCAGGAGCCACTTCGTGTGCTGAAAAAAAAACGCCTGGAAAACAGATGGAAACTGCTTAAAATAGGTTCGGGGGATTGGTAACTCTGATTGATGATTGTTAAAGTTTGCTAACTTAGTTTTACAATCTGAAAACAAGTTCTGACAGAGAAAACTATAGAGAACAGATTGATATACTACTGTTCGAGTTTCACCCAATACATTTCGAGTATTTCGTCTGAATACACAGGTGGTTCCTAAAGCTGCTTAGAATATGTTCCCTACCCTACATCCATAAGAGTTCACCTTCGATTCTCTTGGAATGACACACATTAACACATCGTTTGAATCGAGCCAGCGCGCATGGGAGGTTAAGCGGAGAAAGAACATAATCTAGAAGTTTTTTTAATGCATTGCTGTTGATTCCAAATAAAAATAAGTTTACTTGTCCGTGCGCAGATAGTTTTTTCCTAGTTTCTGTAGATTATTGCCAGGGTCGCCTTATATTTGAGCAGTCTTTTTCAAATCGTGTGCAAATTTTTACCTGTGGATCACAATTTTTCAAATTGCGGTAGAATTTTTTTAGATATCAAGAAAAAATTTTCAGATTTCAGATCTGGCTGTAAACAGTAAGCAAGCACCACATTTATTATTACATTTGTTCAAAATGTGCGATCGCCACAAAACCCCGCGTGTATATCAAAGTGGAGCTCAAAAAAAAAAAAAAGATTACACGAAGAAAAAAATCATAAACTCGTTAGTGCGTTCAAAAATCATTTTATTTGAGCCTAATACCCCGTTCAAACTACACTGCATATTACCTGATATCGGGCCATTCGTGCTGTCGAGGCCATAGCACCATGTCATATCCATATCACCTGATATTCCATACAATCGAGCTGTCATTGGAAATCACCTCGGCAACTAGTATCGCGGATATCATGTTCGAAAACCAATAAAAACCAGATTTGCCGCAGTTGGCAACACGGCCAAAAGACATTTGACGCAACCCTACAAATTTCGAAATTCGCGTTGCATGCGAAATAGATAGAAGGAAACATTTTTACTCTTGTCATCCCGCACATTTTGACAATTGCTTATGAGAGTTCGCGTTGGTGCGAGCCAACTAGCTGAAATCTCTATCGTAATTACATTGCTCTTGTTGTCTTGTTTTTGTCTTGATCTGTTTTTGTTTTCTTCTCTTTTCAATTACTAAAGTAAATGTCAAACCATATCATCTGACTGAAGAGTGAACACCCGAAGTGATATCCGATATCATCTGGCGATATCAGGTGATATGCGGCGCAGTCTAAACAAGGCGTAACTGGAGAAAGGTCTTTTTCGAAGATGAAGATGATTGAAAATAGGTTGCGTACGACTATGAACTTAGCATTGTTGAGTTGAGAGTTCGTTATTCTGGAAGAGTTGAATGTTGATTATTTAATTAATAAATTCTTTGAAAAAAAATCTAACAAATTTTTGGTAACTTTTGAATACAATTTAATCGTACGATAAAAAACGGTTGTTTTTTTTCGGGGCCCCCACTGTAAACTGGGCCCCGGGCCTCCGCAATCGTAAATCCGGCTCTGCATGTAGCTAATGCGAAAAGTTGCCAAATCGCCGTGCGTAAAATGCATGTGCTTTCCGGACAACAAGTTGTGCAAAAAATTGTTTAAAATTGGAGAAAATCCTTGTCGGTGAAGTTTGCCCGAAAGAATGTCAATAGAAACGGAATCAAAAGCCCCCTTAATGTCCAAGAACACAGACGCCATTTGTTCTTTGCGAGCATACGCCAGCTGAATATCTGTTGAAAGCAGCGCAAGACAATCATTCGTCCCTTTGGCACGGCGGAAGCCAAATTGAGTATCCGATAGTAGGCCATTTGATTCGACCCAATGGTCTAAACTACGGAGTATTATTTTTTCCATCAATTTCCGGATACAGGATAGCATTGCAATCGGCCTATAAGAGTTGTGATCAGAAGCTGGTTTCTCTGGTTTTTGGATGGCGATCACCTTCACTTGCCTCCAATCCTGCGGTACAATGTTTTGCTCCAGGAACTTATTGAACAAGTTCAACAAGCGCCTCTTGGCATTGCCGGGTAGATTCTTCAACAAGTTGAATTTGATTCTATCTAACCCAGGCGCGTTATTGTTACAGGACAGGAGGGCAACTGAAAATTCTGCCATCGTAAAAGGTGATTCTATTGCGTCGTGGCCCGGAGACGCATCACGAACAATATTTTGCTCAGGAACAGAGTCCGGACATACTTTCCTGGCAGAATCAAATATCCACCTACTTGAAGACTCCTCGCTTTCGTTGACCGTTACGCGATTCCGCATTCTTCGGGCTGTGTTCCAAAGAGTGCTCATCGATGTCTCCCTCGACGTCTCGTTCACGAACCGACGCCAATATCCGCGTTTCTTTGCTTTAGCCAAGCTTTTAAGCTTGGTATCAAGCTCCGAATACCGTAAATAGTCGCCAGGTATACCTCCCTTCTGGTAGGCCAAAAACGCGTCGGATCTTTGCGTGTAGACATCGGAGCACTCTTGGTCCCACCACGGAGTGGGAGGCCGTTCTTTAATCGTTACGCCGGGATATTTCTTCGTTTGGGCTTGCAACGCGGCGTCGAGAATCAAGCCCGCGAGGAGGTTGTATTCTTCAAGTGGTGGATGATGTTGAATCGAATCGACCGCTTTTGAAATCATTTCCTCGTATAACTTCCAATCGACATTCCGTGTGAGGTCATACGGAATGTTAACTGGTCGCATGCGAGTTGACCCGTTATTAATTGAAATAAGAATAGGCAAATGGTCGCTACCGTGAGGATCGAGAATTACCTTCCATGTGCAATCCAACCGTAGCGACGTCGAACATAAGGATAGATCCAAAGCGCTTGGGCGCGCTGGAAGTTTCGGGATACGTGTCATTTCACCGTTGTTCAAAATAGTCATGTCGAAGTCATCGCAAAGGTTATAGATTAAAGAGGATCGGTTATCATTGTAAGGGGAACCCCAAGCCACGTCATGAGAGTTGAAGTCTCCCAAAATCAAACGTGGCGAGGGAAGAAGTTCTATTAAATCAAAGAGCAGCCGTTGCCCAACCTGTGCTCTGGGGGGAATATATATTGAGGCAATACAAAGCTCTTTACCTTGTATTGTCATTTGACATGCGACAACTTCGATGCCTGGAATCGAGGGGAGGTTAATACGATAGAAAGAATAGCACTTTTTAATCCCTAAAAGTACTCCTCCATATAGGGTGTCTCGATCAAGGCGAATAATATTAAAATCATGTAAGTTGAGATCAATATTTGAAGTAAGCCAAGTTTCACAAAGGGAAAATGCATCGCATTTGTTTTTATTTGTCAAAACTTTAAACGAATCAATTTTTGGTAAAATACTTCTACAATTCCACTGTAAGACAGAGATAGAATCCTTCATATACGCAGTTGAATTAGGCATCGAAGGATACAATCGCTGCAAGGAGGGGCCATTGGGCAGTCAACGGCTTCAAAAATGATCTAACTGTTGGGAGAAATGCTGTAAGAAAAATTTTAATTGGATCGGGTACATTGAAAGTTTCAAAAATCCAGTCCACAATGTCAGAAAATTTCACTAATCCAGAGTTTGTTTCATCAACTGGATGTGCAAAAGGAACAACTGAGGTTTTAGATGTTCCTGGTAGTGCTGGGAACTCCTTCTGGGACTTTAAATTTGCAAGCCCAGGAGGAGTTTGCTTCGGTTTTTCCGCAGCACTGTTTGGTTTGCTTGTAACTTTCATTTCACTTTGAGAAATCTTAGGACCTTTTCTGGGAAGTTTAGGAGAGGAAATATTTTTCCTCTTTCTAGATTCTCCAGGATTGGCGTAAGATGTTCCCGCTGGTGAATCGTCAGAATCGGTTTCATCAGAGGACAACAGATCATAAGGGTTTGATGTAATGGGAGAAGTGGTAACGGTCTTCTTCAGCATGTCAGCATAAGAACGCTTCGAACGCTCTTTGAGAGACCTCTTTATTTTATCCCTGCGCTGCATGTACACCGCACATGTCGAGAGCTCATGCTGACTCTCCCCACAGTGAATGCATTTTTCAGCATTTTTACTGCAGGAATCATCCGCATGATTCTCCCCACACTTGCCACAACGTGCCTTATTGCAGCAGTAGGCGGCGGTGTGGCCTAACTGCTTACAATTCAGGCAGTTCATGACGCGAGACACATATAATCGCACAGGGAGACGAACCCGGTGGATCGAGACGTGGCTTGGTAGCGCTGACCCGGCGAACGTAACTCGAAACGAGTCTGACGGGGTGTATACTGTTTTGCCACCGATGATCGATGCTGACCGCAATTGCTTGCAGTCGAGCACCTTAACATCGGGACAGGTTTTGTTTTTAAAGCACCCTTTGGCACTTGCCAGTATACACTCGACGGACAGACTCGAATCGGTTATGACACCGTCGATCTCCACGTCTCGTGCGGGTATGTAAACGCGATACTCGCGTGTGAAGAGCTCAGAGCAAGCTATATTGTTGGCCTCTTTCAGGTTACTGACCACGACACGGAGCTTGTTAGGCCGGACCTCGGAAATTTCGGTCACGCCCTTGTACTCCTTCGTCAGGTCTTTAGAAATCTGCAAGAGGTTCAACTGTTTCGATTTCGGTCCCGCCTTTGGCCGAAAATAGACAGTATAGCTGCCCTGGGCTCCGTCTGGGTAAAGCCTGGGGCGAGGGGGGACTGAAGAATGAACAGGGGAGGGGGTAACAGAAGGGTCAGGCTCAGAGGGGTTCGGGGATGGTGGCGTGGGAGGCGAGGGATCTACATCCATCCCGCTAAGTCTAGCGCACTAGCGCCGACAAGAGCACGTACCTTCTTACTTCTCCCTTCCAGTAAGGTTGGTTGTCCGATCGGTCGAAGTTGCAGCCGTTACAGCCAGCAGCACCAATACAGCAGCACCAAACAGCCACCAGCAGCGGGCCAGGTGTGAGATCACTCCACACAGCGATACAACTCACTGTCAACTGATGGCTTCTTCTTTTTCCTCTTTTGTGTCTCGTCCACTGCTGTAGCACAATTCAGTCAGCAGCCAAATCGGCTTACGCACCAGCTGGTAGTCACGATGCGAAACAGTTGCACAAAGGCGCGACCTTGAACCCGGATTTATTTCACTCGACCAGGCAAACAATGCCAACACTTGTTCACACGTCTTTTGTTTTATATTCTATCGGAGCGATCACCGATCACACGTCCGATACTGATGCGTGTTCGGCACAGAATGATGTGGTTATGCTGTTATTAAAGTTTGAAATCCGACGCAACATTTGCCAGTTTTATTTCCAATTTTACAGAATGCATCCCAGTATAGTAAACAAAGACGTAGTCCCACGTCAAAATATCAAAAATGAATATTAGAAATAAAAATAGATAAAAAAATAAAAACGAATTCAGAAAATATTTAAAAACAATATTCAAAACTAAGTAAATCTAAATTAAAGAATTAAAAAAATAAAAATAAGTGAAAGTATATAAAAATTGAAAAAACTAGATTATTTAGGTAAATAGGATTAAAAAAAAAAATACAATTTTTTTTGCGTTTGACTGCATTTGCATAAAAAAACCTTAATTAGTCCTAAAAAGAACTGGGTGGGTTGCCTCCACTCTGGTGGAATATATTGGAATAAAACTCCAATGTTCGCTATCAAACTTGTATTTTCCTGTTTCTCTCTGCTTCTATAATGATTTTCTGCTTCTTCTACGATGTGAACAACTGGGCAATCAAAACAAAACTGATGACTTGAATTGATTGATTGATTTCTTTTTAAGGGACTTCAACCCCAAACGGTCATTCGTCCCTATGATGACTTGAACGATGCGCCTGCTGCTTTTATAGCGGCGCGCTAGGGGAGGGGTTTGGTGGTCCTCGATGCTTGGCTGTTCTTCGCTAACTGCTGAAAACGGCTAACTTGTTGTTGCTACTTTCGGCGTGAGACGGAACAGACGTTGTTTCTGAAGTAATAATTGAAGTAGAAAATATGAAATTTGACGTAATGTTAGTGCTTAAGAAATAGCTAAATAAAAAAACCTAAAATAATGCACCTAGCGGTCAGACCAAGCCTTTCTCATTTGAACTTATTATTTGTTAAAATAGATTTTCATGAACACTTTAATTTTCAGAAAAAAATACACTTTGATAATATTTGCTGGATTTATTATTCACTATGAATAACAAATTTGAGGTAGCCAACAGTGAAACTATACCAAACATTTAAAACGTAACATTCAAACACACATGAACATTAGACTGGGACACGGTTATATGGTAAAAAGCGATGGTGTTATTTTTTCGCTCCCATGCACTTTTCGTGTTCCTTATGGGTCCTATAACAACTGTGTAACTTTTCTGATCGATCGGTGAAACGCCCGATTTTCAAAGCTTTCATACGATTTTATATGGAAAAAACCACTTTTTCAAAACTTTTTCTATAGAGATGTCCAGTTGACTCCTAAAAATATATCAATACATCATATTTATAGGAAACTAGCTGACCCGGCAAACTTCGTCTCGCCCATTTTTGTGTTTAATTTAATAATTTTAAACATTCCAAATTAATTGATTCCTTGCGATTTGTTTATAGTCTGCAAATGCACGACGAATCGGCCATAGGATATGATCGGCGAATAGGTGAATCGTTTGAAATGATTGGTTTTATCGGAATGACAACATCCTCAACTCTTGGCTTCTGTACATCACCTCTATTCTTAAAATATCCATATTGAGTGGTATTCGATCCTTTTCAGCAGTTTTTCTGGCATCAATCTGATTCCGGAAATACCCATATTAGGAGTTATTCAGTAATTTTGTTGTTTTCCAGAAACTGAAAGTGGGTCATCTTTGAGTAAAAAAAAAAATACTGAATCACCCAATATGGGTATTTCCGGAATCAGATTGATGCCAGAAAAACAGCTGAAAAGGATCGAATACTACTCAAGCTCAATACAGAAGCCAATAGTTGAGGATGTTTTTTTTCTTCTTCATATATCGTTTATTTGACACGGCACAAATACAATTTAATGTTTAACGGCGCCAATTATATCTGATGACTTAAAATCTAAAAGCAAATTTTTTATCCTCGCTGCCGACTACGAGCTGAAATTAAGTCTATCTTGAAACTAGCATGTATTTTCAATCAGTGTTTTGTAGTTATATGGTCGTCTGATGATCGTCGAATGGTCATGGAAATGCAGTAATCCTCGGGTCCTAGTGGTATTGTGCGGGGTTGAGTTGCGGGTTATGGTTCGTTGTTGTTGTTCGCTGGTGTTCAAGTGGCTATATGGTGTGTGCCGCTGAGCACGGAAGGCCTCGGGTTCTCAGGTCCTGGCGAATTCGTGTGGGGTTCAGTTGCTGATTCCAAAATCGAGGTCTGAGACGTGTTCTTGCCGTTTTGTTGAATGTGGGTGGAAAGGAATGGGACTAGACTGGGGCATGGATGGATTTCAGGAAAATGTATATAAGTCACGATTCGCCAAGACATCACTAACAGGAACAGCTGGCCCTCTACCCTCAGCCCGGAGGGAAGCTATTAATTTAGACCTGGCGTCACGGTGTACAGGGCATGACCAAACAACGTGCTCTATGTCGTGATAACCTTCACCACAGGCACAGATACCACTCTCCCCGAGCCCAAAACGACGGAGATGTGCATCAAATCTATAGTGATTGGACATAAGCCGAGACATCACGCAAATGAAATCTCGACCTACATCCAACCCCTTAAACCACGGATTCGTCGATACCTTGGGTATAATGGAATGTAACCACCTTCCCAGTTCCCCTCTGGTCCAAGCATTTTGCCAAGTGATGATCGCATTCTGACGTACAAGTGCAAAAAATTCATTATAGGCAATTGGTCTTTCATAAATGTCACCGTTTGTTGCGCCCACCTTAGCCAAAGAGTCCGCTGTCTCATTGCCCGGTATCGAGCAGTGAGAAGGGACCCACACTAAGGTAATCTGAAAAGATTTTTCGGATAAAGCACTAAGATGTTCCCGTATTTTCCCCAGGAAACATCTTTCATCGATCGGTGAGCCTCAATGGAACTGAGACAGATAAAGATGAAATAATGGTCCGTGGGCATTTTTTCGATAATCTCTAGGGTGTACTGAATTGCAGCTAATTCTGCGACGTAAACAGAAACAAGATTATCGAGCTTATGGGAGACGGTTAAATTGTTATTGGAAATACCGAAGCCAGTGGACCCATCAAGAAGTGATCCGTCAGTGAAGAACATATTGTCGCAGTTGATGTTTCGATATTTAGTGGTAAAAATTTTGGGGATCTACTGCACGCGTAAATGTTCCGGAATTCCACGAGTTTCTTCTATCATGGATGTATCGAAAAACACAGTAGAATCAGAAGTATTTAATAAGTCGACACGATTTGGAATATTCGAAGAAGGGTTAATATTTTGGGACATGTGATTGAAATACAATGTCATAAAACGGGTTTGAGAATTGAGTTCGATTAACCTTTCAAAATTTTCAATCACAGGACGGTTCAAGACCTCACATTTGATACGAGAAGACAGGCTCCAGAAGCGGTTTTTCAATGGTGGAACTCCAGCTAAGACCTCCAAACTCATCGTATGAGTCGATTGCATGCAACCTAAGGCGATACGCAAACAACGATATTGTATTCGCTCCAGTTTAATCAAATGTGTGTTTGCTGCGGAGCGGAAGCAGAAACACCCGTACTCAATGACAGACAACATCGTTGTTTGGTAAAGCCTTATAAGGTCTCCTGGGTGGGTTCCCCACCATGATCCGGTTATTGTACGACGAAAATTTACTCTTTGCTGACTTTTCTTCATCAGATACCTAACGTGGCAACCCCAGGTGCCCTTAGAGTTGAACCAGACACCAATATACTTATGCACCAAAACCTGAGAAATCGTTTTACCCATTAATTGTGTTTGAAGCTAAGCAGGTTCATGCTTCCTAGAAAAAACTACTATCTCAGTCTTCTCCGGAGAGAACTCGATACCTAGCTGTAGAGCCCAAGCAGACAAATTGTCCAAGGTATCTTGCAATGGTCCTTGCAAATCGGCAGCCTTGGCTCCTGTAACAGAGACCACGCTGTCGTCTGCAAGTTGTCTTATCGTGCATGAATTTGCCAGACATTCATCGATGTCATTCACATAAAAATTGTAAAGAAGGGGGCTTAAACATGAGCCCTGGGGAAGGCCCATGTAGCTAATTCGAAAAGTTGCCAAATCGCCATGTGTAAAATGTATGTGCTTTTCGGACAACAAATTGTGCAAAAAATTGTTTAAAATTGGAGAAAATCCTTGTCGGTGAAGTTTACCCGAAAGAATGTCAATAGAAACGGAATCAAAAGCCCCCTTAATGTCCAAGAATGCAGACGCCATTTGTTCTTTGCGAGCATACGTCAGCTGAATATCTGTTGAAAGCAACGCAAGACAATCATTCGTCCCTTTGGCACGGCGGAAGCCAAATTGAGTATCCGATAGTAGGCCATTTGATTCGACCCAATGGTCTAAACGACGGAGTATTATTTTTTCCATCAATTTCCGGATACAGGATAGCATTGCAATCGGCCTATAAGAGTTGTGATCAGAAGCTGGTTTCTCTGGTTTTTGGATGGCGATCACCTTCACTTGCCTCCAATCCTGCGGTACAATGTTTTGCTCCAGGAACTTATTGAACAAGTTCAACAAGCGCCTCTTGGCATTGCCGGGTAGATTCTTCTACAAGTTGAATTTGATTCTATCTAACCCAGGCGCGTTATTGTTACAGGACAGGAGGGCAACTGAAAATTCTGCCATCGTAAAAGGTGATTCTATTGCGTCGTGGCCCGGAGACGCATCACGAACAATATTTTGCTCAGGAACAGAGTCCGGACATACTTTCCTGGCAGAATCAAATATCCACCTACTTGAAGACTCCTCGCTTTCGTTGACCGTTACGCGATTCCGCATTCTTCGGGCTGTGTTCCAAAGAGTGCTCATCGATGTCTCCCTCGACGTCTCGTTCACGAACCGACGCCAATATCCGCGTTTCTTTGCTTTAGCCAAGCTTTTAAGCTTGGTATCAAGCTTCGAATACCGTAAATAGTCGCCAGGTATACCTCCCTTCTGGTAGGCCAAAAACGCGTCGGATCTTTGCGTGTAGACATCGGAGCACTCTTGGTCCCACCACGGAGTGGGAGGCCGTTCTTTAATCGTTACGCCGGGATATTTCTTCGTTTGGGCTTGCAACGCGGCGTCGAGAATCAAGCCCGCGAGGAGGTTGTATTCTTCAAGTGGTGGATGATGTTGAATCGAATCGACCGCTTTTGAAATCATTTCCTCGTATAACTTCCAATCGACATTCCGTGTGAGGTCATACGGAATGTTAACTGGTCGCATGCGAGTTGACCCGTTATTAATTGAAATAAGAATAGGCAAATGGTCGCTACCGTGAGGATCGAGAATTACCTTCCATGTGCAATCCAACCGTAGCGACGTCGAACATAAGGATAGATCCAAAGCGCTTGGGCGCGCTGGAGGTTTCGGGATACGTGTCATTTCACCGTTGTTCAAAATAGTCATGTCGAAGTCATCGCAAAGGTTATAGATTAAAGAGGAGCGGTTATCATTGTAAGGGGAACCCCAAGCCACGTCATGAGAGTTGAAGTCTCCCAAAATCAAACGTGGCGAGGGAAGAAGTTCTATTAAATCAAAGAGCAGCCGTTGCCCAACCTGTGCTCTGGGGGGTATATATATTGAGGCAATACAAAGCTCTTTACCTTGTATTGTCATTTGACATGCGACAACTTCAATGCCCGGAATCGAGGGGAGGTTAATACGATAGAAGGAATAGCACTTCTTAATCCCTAGAAGTACTCCTCCATATGGGGTGTCTCGATCAAGGCGAATAATATTAAAATCATGGAAGTTAAGATCGATATTCGAAGTAAGCCAAGTTTCGCAAAGGGAAAATGCATCGCATTTGTTTTTATTTATCAAAACTTTGAGTGAGTCAATTTTTGGCAAAATACTCCTGCAATTCCACTGTAAGACAGAGATAGAATCCATCATGCAAGGAGGGGCCATTGAGCAGTTAACTGCTTCTAAAATGTTCTAACTGTTGGGAGGAATGCTGTAAGAAAAATTTTAATTGGATCGGGTACATTGAAAGTTTCAAAAATCCAGTCCACAATGTCAGAAAATTTCACCAGTCCAGTATTTGATTTATCAACTGGATGTAAAAAGGGAACAACTGGGGTTTTAGATGTTCCAGGAAGTGCTGGGAACTCCTTCTGTGACTTTAAATTTGCAAGCCCAGGAGGGGTTTGCTTCGGTTTTTCCGCTGCACTTTTAAGTTTGTTTGTATCATTCATTTCACTTTGGGAAATCTTAGGACCTTTTCGGGGAAGTTTAGGAGAGGAAATATTTTTCCTCTTTCTAGACTCCCCAGGATTGGCATAGGATGTTCCCGCTGGTGAATCGTCAGAATCGGTTTCATCAGAGGACAACAGATCGAAGGGGTTCGAAGTAACGGGAGAAGTGGTAACGGTCTTCTTCAGCATGTCAGCGTAGGAACGCTTTGAACGCTCTTTGAGAGGCCTCACAGGGAGACGAATCCGGTGGATCGAGTTGTGGCTTGGTAGTGCAGACCCGGCGAACGTAACTCGAAACGAGTCTGATGAAGTGTAAACTTTTTGGCCACCGACGAGCGATACCGACCGCAATTGCTTGCAGTCGAGTACCTTCACACCAGGGCATTCGCTATTTTTGAAGTACCCGGTAGCACTTTCCAGAATACACTCGACGGTCAGACTCGAATCGGTCACGACACCGTCGATTTCTAGCGGGTACATAAACACGGTATTCCCGTGTAAAGAGCTCGGAGCAAGCTATATCGTTGACCTCTTTAAGGTCATTGACCACGACACGGAGCTTGTTCGGCCTGACTTTTGCGATTTCTGTCACGGCCTTGTAACCTTTCGTCAGGTCTTTCGCGATTTGCAAAATGTTCAGCGATTTTCCTCCAGGTTTGGGCCTCATGTAGAAGACCAGTGAACCCGTCGATCCGTCTGGGTAAAGCCTGGGACGAGGATTGAGAGGGGGTGAACAGGAAGGACAGGGGCGGGTGGGTTTGTGCTCAAACTAACGCAACAGTACAGTGGCAAAGAATCACGTACCTCTTCTTCTTTGTTGTCTTCAACAGCACGATTACCGAGTCTTTCAGTGCTGGAACGGGCAGCCTTGCAGCGATATAGTTATAACACAATAGCAGGATGACCTTCACTGCAAATTATCGTTCTGTCTTCACACCGCACTTCGCACTCTCTGAAACGTGATCGAGTTAGCAATGCTTTTTTTTACTTCTTCCACACAGTAGCGATTTTATAGCGAGACAACCACTTAATGCGTCCGTTTTCGCCGAGCGTTCGAGACGGAATGTGATAGTTGAGGATGTTGTCCTTCCGATAAAACCAATTATTTCAAACGATTTGCCTTTTGACTTTGATCATATCCTGTGGCCGATTAGTTGTGCTTTTGCAGAATATAAACAAATCGCAAGGAATCAATGAATTTGGAATGTTTAAAATTATTAAATTAAACACAGAAATAAGCTGCATTTTTATATGTTTAGTTCAACCGATTAACGTGACGGTAGCGACCAGTCGAGTGCACTTATATCTGCATTAAAGCTTTTAAACGATGATTTCAAAATAATTGTCGAGAGTCACCTTCTTTAAATTGCTGTCATATTATTGCTGTTCATTGCGCCTTCTGCGATCTCATTTCTTCGTTATATGGAAATTATATTTTCGAGAATTTTACCTTTTTTTTTAATTTTCCTAGTTTTCTCACCGTAACATTTTGCCTTGGACAAAGACGAACACAACAAAACATAGCCAGCTCAAATCAGACGCTCCGTTGTAAAGTTATGGGCGGTCGCACATATGTAACTTTATTTTATATATATGACTTTCCTGGGAAAAATTCTTCTGAAGACCGCAAGGCGCTACTTTGCTTGTGAAAAAAGATATTCACCCCAGACTGAATGAATATCTGACGAATAGCTCACCATTGAATTCTACTAGCATTACTGCTGCAGCATGCTGCTGTTGCAAATTCAACCATGTGATAAGAAATGATATCGCTTAAATTTATCTTGTAGGCTTTCCCGAAGATACTATGAGCAAAAATCACACTTTGAAAATTAGTTCCACGCGAAATTATTTCTCATACCTAAGCAATTTTGCAATAGCAGCATGCTGTAGCAGTGCTGCTGGAAAATTTAAATGGTAAGCCGTCCGTCAGACATTCAATCAGTTTGAGGTGAATAGCTGTTTGTACAAGCATCGTAGCGCCTTAAGGTCTTCAGAAGAATTTTTACCAGGAAAATTTCCCACAAATATCTTTTATTGATATATTTTTAACAGCCAACTGGACATCTCTAGAGAATAAGTATTGAAAAAGTGGATTTTCCCATATAAAATCATATGGAAACTTTGAAAATCGGGCGTTTCACCGATCGATCTGAAAAGTTACACAGTTGTTATGGGACCCATAAGGAACACGAAAAGTGCATGGGAGCTAACTTTTTTTTCGCCCCACCCTAATGAACATACATTAACACATGCAAATAACATGAATTAAATCTGTTTCAAATATACAACGCGAAATTTAATTTTGATCGTGGTATAATCGAAACGTCACTGTACTCATTCAGGTTGGACTCGATTATATACATTCGATTAAATATCATTCTAGATTCGATTATTTATAGTTGGATTTTTTTTCTATTTCAAATATGACTTTCTTTTCGCAACTTTTGAACCACGGGTACAATCATTATAATTCATTACTTACCCCTTATCTAGCCCGTTCATCAGTTGTTTAGTTTCTGAGATAATGAAGTTTCGTGATTTTCACGTCCAATTAAAGTTGAATTCTTTAAGGTTTTACGATGCAGCTAGACCTTCCATTTGACACTAATTTTCGGTTCGGAAATCGGTTCAGCCATCTCTGAGAAAAGTGAGTGAGTTTTAACAGTCTCCGGAACACGTTTCTTTTAATAACTTTTGGACCACATGTTTAACAGTCTTTTTTTTTTTTTTGACTCCAGTTTTGTAGAAATTGGTTGCGTAGTTAAGGAGATAATGATGTTTCGTTATTTTAACATTTTGAAACACAGTGCCCAAACTAAAAACAATGAAGTACAATAGCATCCTATGGGGCTACCAGACCTTTCATTTGCAACTGATGTCGTTAAAATCGGTTCATCCATCCCTGAGGAAAGTGAGTTTAAGCAGTCTTTAGAATTTGTTTTCGTTTATAACGTGATTTCACATGTTTGTCAATAACGGACAAAGTTATAGTCCGATTAAAATGAAATTCAATAGAAACTTATGGGGTAACTAGATCTTTCATTAGACACTAATTTTGTGAAAATTAGTTTGGCCATCTCTGAGAAAAATGAGTGAGATTAAATAGCTTCTGGATAACTTTTCTTTACATAACTTTTGAACCATATGCTTAATTATTACGAAATTTATAAGTTAAGGGTTTTGAAGGCAGCCCGTTCATTTGACACCGCATTTGATTTTCTCAGAGATGGCTGGACCGAATTCAATGAAATTAATTGCAAATGAAACATCTATTTGCCCCGTAAGACCCTATTGAATTTTATTGTAATCGGATTTCTAGTTTAGAGGTTTAATAACGAAACATCAATATCTCAAAAAACCCTTAACTTTTGAATTTCATAAGGATTAGACATGTGGTTCAAAAGTTATGGAAAAACCTAAAATAATCCACCTAGCGGTCAGACCAAGCCTTTCTCATTCGTACTTATTATTTGTTTAAATAGATTTATACGACACACTTCATTTCAGAGAAAATACGCCTTGATAATATTTGCTGGGTTTATTTATCACTCTAAATAACAAAAAATTGGTAGCAGTGAAACCATACCGAACATTTAAAACGTAATCTTCAAACATATTGGGGAACTACTCCTTTATTCATCTCAGCCCATATATTCATCTCATACAACATGAAAACACAATTAAAAACAGAAAAAATGCATATTTTCTAACTAAATCGATCTGCTTATCCATGGAATGGATTCTTCTTAGTTCACTTTAGATTCCTCATAAAAGAGAATCCTCAAAAACTCACTTAAAAGCTCTAAATTTGATATAATAGTCAGACATCTGCACTCGAAAACTCATTTATTTCAATCACCTACCTCAGAAAACAAAATCCGCGCATTGTTCAATACGGCTACAACGGGACTCGTTCAGCAGCCAACCAAAGTTTCTCTCATCACTAGCGGACCACTTTTTATTTTAATCACTAAACAAAATCACTCACTACACTAAGAATACTTTAATCTTCGAAATGTTCACCTCAAAATTCTAAAAACGAGCTTAAATTAGCAGAAATATATGAGATGAATTACTGCAATTCCTGAATTTCAACTTTATGTATTTTCATCTGTTTTCACTGCGTTGAAGAACATCAAAAGTTGCCAAAGCGGTTTCTGTTAATACGAACAAATCATATTGAAAATGTTGAATTATTCCGACATAATTGACATAAATGGACACCACTGCCGTGGTTACCTAGGTTACCATATTTGCACGTAAACAACTACAGCGGATATCTAGGTAACCTACTACGACGGGCTGCGGCAACGTTCATTCATGGTAATGTGATTCATTCATGATTAACAGTGCACTGCAGTGTGATGAATATGGGGGCGTCGTGAGATGAATAATTGAGCAGTGATTTAAGTTTTGAGATTGATATGGAAGCATTGTGCAAAATGGTTTGTTTTACAAAATTCAGGATAAATCGAGCTAAGTTTACTAAATATCCAATACTGAACGATTCTATGAGAGCACGTAAGCATATTTTGTTTATTTGTTCAATGATTCCATGAAAATTTGTTGTTTAATCCGTGCATTCTTCGTGAATATCGGCTTAATGAGATGAATAATGGAGCAGTTCCCCTATGAACATACATTAACACATGCGAATAACATCAGGTATCAGGTATCAGGTAGGTCGGCTAAAAGCCATGGCTTATAACGGCACGTTCCCCTCACATGTGGAGGATTTGTGCCTAACCGTAGGAACCTTCTCATCATTTACCTGACAAAAAGGGAAGGAAGAGAAAGAAGAAGAAGGAAGTATTAAGAGTGGGAGAGTAAAAGGATAAAGAGGGGATTGGAAACATAGAACAGGTATGGGATATTTGTGTCCTAGGAATTATCAATGACAAACCTTTTTACCTTTGTTATACTAATTACCTTTGTTATATTAAACAAAGGTTATAAAATCGGTCGAAAAACGCAAAATAGATCCATGATCCCGAGGGCCGAATCGTATATACCATTCGACTCAGCTCGACGAACTGAGCAATGTCTGTTTGTGTGTATATATGTATGTATGTATGTGTGTGTGTGTGTGTGTGTGTGTGTGTGTGTGTATGTATGTTGTCTGTATGTATGTGCCGCAAAATACTAACGCACCTTTCTTACAGAACGCAATATCCGATTTTAATGATCTTATACGCAAATGAAAGCTACTGTGCTCCCCCAGAATGCTACCGAGTGGATTTTTGATTAGTGGCTTAGATTTCAAAATATTGATCAAAGAGTATTTTTTATATAAGAAATTTAACTTTTCAAACAAAATGAATGGCACGGAGAGCCATGTGTTGTATACCAATTTACTCAGATCGACGAATTGAACAATTTTTGTATGTTTGTGTATGTGTGCCTGTACGTATGTATGTGTAAATATGTTGTTTGTATGTGTAGTATACAAGGATGGAAAAACTCGTATCGCATAACAATCATTCGGGTATCATTTCTGAACGTGCTATTTATAAGCTTTCAATCCTAGCAAACCATCGCTATTAAAAGTTAGAGACAACTTAGAGCAAAGAAATATATGGTAGCTTTCTTTGATGATTTTGTTTCAGTATTGCCTGCTTTAGGCGGAGCGAGCAACATATAGCGAGTGTTTCACGAAAGAATCGTAAACGATTGCACTTAAGCGATCGCAATGATTCTTCCAAATGTTGGTTGCTTGTAGGCGTAATTCGGCTACTCCACGTCGTGCTTTCACCGTGATATACCACGATGATTCTTGGTGATTTCAAGTATTAGATGCTAATGCACCATGCTACAATTTCCGTAAGCATTGATGATACCTATTTACTCCGGCAAGCAATCAATTGAACGCTATCTAACGTTCATTTGGATTAATAATTTCGTATCACTGGCGATAATATCTCAAAGCTTCTCGCGATAATGTTGGATGCAAGTGAACTTGGATACAATAAATACTATCGTGTTTGAATCATTCAGTCTCCTTCTATGGCATTCGGAACTCTTAGAAGCGAAAAACAATCAGCAGCGTTTCTATGGAAAACTTGTACGCGAGTGGAAATAGTTGAACGATAACTGATAAATCAAAGAACACATTTGCATGGAATATTGCTAGTGAATGAACTTTTCCATGCTTGGTAGTATATCAAAATCGACCCAAAAAAGAAAAATAACAAAAAAACACTTTTTTTACAGAACGCTTATTCCGATTTTGATGTTCACATGCTCAAATGAAAGCCCAAGAGCTCTTTCAAAATTATACTGAGTGCGATCTTTTATTGGTTGCTTGAACTGTAGAGTTTTGACCAAAGTATATTTTAGAGGGGATATTTTACTTTCTGGATAATTTTGCTCTCTCACTGCTCTTTACTCTTCTCTATCCCTCTTTTTTTCGTATCGCTATTTATTTCTCAAAAGAAATCAACAATCATGGACAACTTTTCATAATCTTTACACTCTTCGTAGTGCGTCTTAACTGGTGTAAATAAATTACCCTTAAGCTTTTTCTTGGAAATTTAAACCAGATTTTAGAAGAAACTGCAATGCTTCCTTAGCTCCTTTTCTTCCGAAGCTCCCGTCCTAACTTCTTATGAAATATATACTAAATTGTACGTTGAACCAAGATTTGCGAAGAGTAAGAAACATTTACAGCTTTCGGGAGCCAAGCATTGTAGCGAAATCTGATCCCACAGTGTGCACATGTAACATTTTCAAAAGCTTTACCAAAGATGTATAGACCTATTTACGTACGAATGTGTTAGTGTCACCCGTTGAGAAAAACACAAATAGATCGCTGTTTCGTTTGCAATGCTACGTTTTGAACAGCTATTAAAATTTTTCAGTTGAATACTTATTTTATGTTTGAAATTTGTGACCAGGAATCGAAAGTAGTTGGTGAACGTAATCGGCAAAATTAGGAAAAAGTGTTGAAGCAACTCTACATGGCTATACACGTTTCTATGAATGATACAATATGCTCATGTATGATATAAATATTGCTTTCTAATTTAAGACTAAGTGCAAACAGAGTATCCATGTTATTCCACTTCTCGTCATCGCAGCAAGATTTAAAAAAGGCTTTATTTCGGATTTTTTCATACAGCCTAGGCCTTCGAAAACAATAATGTTCTCGCCTACACTCTGAAAATCCAAAATTCTCAAAGATCGTGGAGAACCTTTAATTTCAGATAATGCATTTGAGATAGGATTCAATTGACAACTTTTTGCTATATTTTTTTTCCTGTAAAATTCTAAACTATATTTCGAGAGCAGGTTTGTGAAAGTTTCAATTCGTAAAAAAACTTGATGCTGATTCATAAATCTAGGTCCTGCGATTTCTGAAAATAAAGCGAATGAGTAGAACCGCATTAAACTAACATACATGTTTGCTGATCTAGTATGAAATCAGCATCATTGTTATCTATGTTTCCCCACGTTCGATTATCTAAAAAAAAATCAATTACTTCTAGCCAGCATTTAAAAATTGGTTTGTGATCGAAAAAATAAGACTCATGTACTCCAGTGATAACATTCATATTATTTGCAAAAACCACGTCAAGCTTTAATTCAATGATCGTCTTTGGTTAACTCTCTGAAAACTATCTTTTGAATTCATTTCATTCATAATTGAAATTGGACTTACGATGGTATACGATTTGTAAGTGACTGGCCAAATATGTATAAAGTAATAGTTAGTATAACAAAGGTTTCTGCACCACTAGGTGGATTAATTTAGGTTTTTTTTGAGTAATTGCAAGAAAATCCAACAATTCCCAACCATAACCCAGCAAAAAGTTTTTAGAAGGCACTAGAGTTCTCTCCCACAATTGAGAATGAACTGAAGAATATTTTTCAAATCAAGAGATCTAAATTCAGATTCATTTATGAGATGACGAACGAAAATCCTGTAACGCAGTTGGGCAAGTCTGAGACAACTACATACTAAATGAAAAGAAGACCCATAATCGCCCTCACAGAGGTCACAGGCAAAAATATTCGAACGATGCATGCTTGCTAAATGATAATTCAAACTACAGTGGCCAGTTAGCACTCTCATCAGCACACTGCAGTTTTTTTTTTTGATAAATTCAAAAGATAGTTGCTAACTTTTAGAGATAGGCTTGGCAAATAAAATTTTGTTTGGCGACAGGAATCAAGACTCGTCCACAACCTGTTATGCTCAGATAAGGCCCAAGAGTAGATCTTTTGTTTTATCCAAGACTCAGGAATAGGTACCGCGGGCTCAGGACCCACAAAATGGTTTAAAGCTCCATTTCGGGCAAGCTCGTCTGCCCATTCATTGCCAGCAATGTTAGAGTGTCCAGGGACCCAAAGAAGATTAACAGTATTCATGATGCTAAGCTCTTCTAGACAAGTGCGACACGCATTGACTAGCTTCGACCTAGAGTTGTGAGAACCAAGTGCTTTGACAGCAGCTTGACCATCAGAACAAATATAGATTATTTGCCCAGTTACCTTTTGTTGGAGGGCTGCCAGCATTCCACAAATAATGGCAAAAATTTCAGCTTGGAAGACTGTGTAGTAGATACCTAATGAAATGGATTGTTGCAATCCTAATTCACTCGAGTAAACTCCGGCTCCAGCTTTTCCTTCAAGCAGAGATCCATTCGTATAAATAACAATATGACCCGAAATTTCTCTTCCTATGCGGCCTGATATCCAATCATTGCGCACAGGTAAAGAGGAACTGAAATCACCATAAGGGAAACTCACAGGAAGGGTCATATCACTTGGAGCAACTATAAGTTTGTCCCACGAGAGCATGTGTGACCACACACGTGAATGGGAATTGTTATTATTGATATCATAGTGCCAAAATCCATTTGCCTGTAACCGGTATGCACATGAGTAGGCTTCCTGTTTCAAGAAAATTTGCAACGGTTTTATACTAAAAAGAGCTTCTAAAGCAGCAGTGGGTGTTGTAGAGAATGCACCAGACAATGACATTAGACACATCCGCTGTAAATGTTTTAACTTTGTCTGAATGCTACTCAGTTCTCTATTTTGCCACCATACGAGACATCCGTACGCTAATATTGGTCTTATTATTGCAGTATGAATCCAGTAAATGTATTTAGGTTTAAGACCCCAGCTTTTACCAATTGTTCGTCTACATTGTCCAAAGGCCATGCATGTCTTTTTGATTCTAAAATCAATGTGAGCAGACCAGTTCAGTTTGGAGTCTAGTATTACTCCAAGGTGTTTAGCTTAATCTGTCTCATAGACCTCAGAGTCAAAGAAACGAAGTGGACGAGCTTCAGTGATTCTCCTTTTTTCTGTGAACAATACACGTGATGTTTTATTGGGATTTACAGAGAGCCCAATTTCACGACACCACTTTTCAGTTTCCTTTAGAGCCTGTTGCATCAGGTTAAAAATTGTGCTTATACACATACCAGTGATCATAACAAGATAATCATCAGCAAAGCCATAAGAAGGAAATCCTAAGTTATTTAGTTTTCGTAACAGACCGTCCGCTACAAGATTCCATAGCAGAGGTGACAAAACGCCTCCCTGGGGACTTCCTTTGATGCATTGTTTTCTCATGTATGCTCTTCTTGGCGATGAGTTCAAACAACGATTTTTGACGTAGAATTACGACTTACGGCAACATATACAGGGGACCAATTTCAATACAGGGATCCAATTTCAAAAACCAAAAACATCGAGAGCTTCACGAAAATTGTCCAATTCCAAACGTTTTAAACTCAGTCAGTTTCCAACCGATTTTCGTCATTTTTGCAGTAATCGATTGGAAAATCAACCAAGCATCCGTCCAAATTCACAAAGTTGTAATCTGATTGTTCGACAGATTGTACAATTGAAAATTGTCGAGCCTTGTCGAAACGCAAAAGTCGACCTCTGATTGGTCGCACAATGCTTCTTTCCCTAACAAGGTCGACAGAATATACCTAGTTGACTAGGAATGCGCGCTTTGTGTTTTATGTATAATTCATTCTATGACTGTACCGATACCACACGGACGTTGGTTGCTGATCGTGACGAAGAAAGAAAAGCCTGGCTGATCGCGCTGGGCGCGTTGATACCTAAGCACCTATTTATCTGGCGGCTGTTATGGAGTTTTCGGTAGCTGCAGAATTATCGGAAATGGCAGGCAATTCTACTAGAGAAAACGGGAACACTAGAATCATCGGCGAATGGTTATCCGGAATGATGATTATTGAACAAACTTGCCAGTGTTGTTACTGTTGTAATATATAATAGCACCTTTTGGCGCTCTACAATTATGTGATTGAAGTAGTTAAGATTTTTGACATGTGTAACAGACGGAAAACCGCAAATTTCAGCATTCGCAAGCCAAGAAAAATTCAACTTTGCCTCAAAAACGTGTTGGTGGCCCTGAGAAGGGCTGATTGTAATTTATACTCGTGCTGGATGGCAGCAGATAACAGAAATGCAGCACTTACGCTATTACGTCTTAAAACAAAACGGTTATAGTTTGACATCACAGCAGAATTTCCACCCTCATACTCATGTCTACCATAGGCAATATCAAACACGCAAAAATCTGCTTCCATGCGACACGGGGACGGGAACATTTTCCTTTTTCCAAGCCACGTAACACGACACAATACATGTTATTTCGTTCCCTTTATGAGAGCTCTATCGGTCCGGCTCGACAGAATGTCCACAAGAAATCATTTTTGTACATCCATGTTACCAAACTGAAAAAATCTGTAGAAACTGAAAATAAAGGCGGGGCTTATCAAAAGATCGCTCTGAGCCAAAATGAATTAGATGTATTTTTCGTTCATTTGTATTACGACATACGGAATAAAATTTTTCGAACGTTGTAGAATGGTATAACTGGAAATAATTAGGTCACACCTCTTTTTCCAGTTATACCATTCCACAACGTTCGAAAAATTTGTTATGTCAGAGCGGATATCGCACGCTATCTGACCATGAAGCATTTAAGCGATAATTGAATGAAAATTGCAATTGCAGCAATCGGCCTTTTTCAAGGCTACTAAATGTAGGGGAACAAGGGGCAAGATGAGCACCTTAAGCTTCTTAGAAAATTGTTAGGGCAAAGTGAGCAAAAAGCTACTGAATACATTTTTACTACATAGAGTAAGAATAATACTCAAGAATTACTACATTGATAACAAAAGAAAAAGGTTATTTGAATATTTATAAATAATTTCCTAAGCCACTAAAATATATGATGCTGGTCGCGGTACGGGGTAAATTGAGCATACCTATGGGCAGACTTGGTATTTCTTTGCACTAGGTGTACCCGTCGACTCGCACGAGGAGCAGACTACTCGATTCGCGCAAAGAGAATTTTCTTCGCACGCCGTGAACACGCATCAGTTTGGTGGTGCGCGCGTGTTATTTCTCGAGTACACGGCGGGTGCACCGTGTAGATGAAGGAAACCAAAAGGAAAACTAATAATTTATGAGTGGCTAATTAGAGTTCAGTACCCATTGTCAGATATACATTGTCATACATCAGTTTGCGCTTTGGTCAGGAAAACGCCGGAGTCATTTTGCACTATCGGCTCGGTTTGTCAGGTAGAAAAAATGCTGAACGCTGGAAAAAATTACCTTGGCTTTGAAAATCAATCACACTAGCCATGGCAATGATATGACGGACGCCGCATGCCATCGTTCGGCTTTGCGGAGCAAAACTTCGGTTTTAGGTGTAGAACTTCGGCTTTCTCATTTACTGAAGTGTAACCGATTCGTTTTTCCCGTGCAGAATAAATAGGAGTGAGCAGTTGCTTGTCAGGTGTAGTGTAAATAAATAGCGCGCGCGGAGTCCTTCGATTCCCGCGTAGTGCAAGTGAAAAATACACCTTGCTCTTCGGTCGCCCGTAGGAGAAAACCAAGGCTGCCTATGGGGCATAATGGGCATGTTCATATTTTTCGATTTCAAGCAAACATTAAACAATGTATCAATGTATCGTACAATTGTAGGTACCGTAACAAAGTTTCCCTTTACTGTTTCACTATTTATACTCCAAAACAACATGATTTTTCAGCCTTTTTCAATTTGAAGATTCTCCATGAATTTACCCGCATATAAAAATAAGGTTTTGGTCCATAAAACACTACTATGCGGTTGAAGAAATAATGAAACATGACAAAATTCAACTTTAGGTAACTTTATTTTAATAATTGTCAACAAATATTACATCATTGCATGCATCTTGGACACACATCTCTTTTGCTTAAATGTAACCACACGTTACAGATTGAACACATGTTCCATCCTTCGCCATTATGAGAGAAACTGAAAAAACAACCGCAAACATCGCATGGTGAATCCTTTTTGAATTCGTTTCCGGTTTTATTTTAATGCTTGCCTTTTGGTGGGTATTCATTATCTGTTGTTTGTAGGTTATGTTTTCGTGCATAGACATGGCAATTTTGCCCCTACCAGCAGTGCCCAATCTACCCCATGAGGAGCACTTATGAAAAAGAGCTGTTTGTAGATGATGTTTCATTTAAAAACACTGTATTATTTATTGAAACTGTTTGCTATCAATAACGATTACCGAAAATAAACGTTCGAGCTTAAAACGACATATACGCATTCAAAAACCCTTATTTTTCGCGCTTGTAAGCTATAATATTATACGCGAGACGTGCATGAATGATACAATTGTTTATTGTGTTAAAATGAATTTGTTTTCTCCAGTTATTTTGAATGAAATTACATCTTCAAATTAATGTTAATGATTTAAATTTATAACAGTTCCAAAATTACTACCAGAAACCTAGAAATAACATATGCCCATTCTGCCCCGTATGGCGATCTTGCCCCTTGTTCCCCTATTTGGAAAAGCTTAATAAATGGTTATTAATAAACTGCAACTGAGGTTTGATGCTGCTGCAAATACACAGCAGTGTTATGTTTATTATGATTTGTTGATACTGTGCATAACAAGCAGTTTATACGAAACAAATCCGATTTCAAACAGAAAAGTTCGGCACGTTCTGTTACGATGCTGAGTCTGTTTTAGAAAATTCACAACACTTCATTAACAAGGATCTTGAAGAAGACGGTTATAGTTTGACATCACAGCAGAATTTTGACCTTCAAATACATGTAATAATATACGAAAAGTATACAGAAAAATATACCGCTTCACACCATTACATAAATTAATTCTAATCGAGTGTATTTCCAAAGCTATTGCAAAAAATGTATTGACATAAGACAGGCTGTCGTAATTCTACGTTAACCTTGCAGTCGTATCTTATAAACAACTTCTTCAACTTTTTAGCATCTCATGTATCCACGTCACGATAAATGAGGGTATTTCATGAAAGTGTGCCGCATCAACTATAGCATTGAATGGAACACTGTCAAGAGCTCCCTCAATATCTAAGAAAACTCCTAAACAGGATTGCTTCCGTGAAAAGGCCTTTTCAATATCATGAACGACACTATGAACGATTCTATGAGAGCACGTAAGCATATTTTGTTTATTTGTTCAATGATTCCATGAAAATTTGTTGTTTAATCCGTGCATTCTTCGTGAATATCGGCTTAATGAGATGAATAATGCAGCGGGAACGTATGAACATACATTAACACATGCGAATAACATGAAATAAATATGTTTCAAATAGATGACGCGAATTTTTTTTGATCGTGGTATAATCGAAACGTCACATAAGTTGGACTCGATTATATGTAGACTCGATATATTATTCGTTGAAATATAATGTTTGATTCGATTGTTTATAGTAAGTTTTTTTTCTATATCGAATATGACTTGCTTTTCACAACTTTTGAACCACGTTTACAATCATAATAATTCCTCAGTCAACCCTTAACTACCCTGTTCATCTGAAATCAGTATTGTTCAAATTGGTTGTGTTGTTTCTTAGATAATGAAGTTTCGTGATTTTCACATTTTGATTCATTACAGACGAAGTTAAAGTCCAATTACAGTAATATTTAATAGGGTGTTATGAGGAAGCTAGACATTTCATTAGACACTATTTTTGTGGAAATCGGTTCAACATTCTCTGAGAAAAGTGAGTGAGTTTGAGTGGTCTTCGGAATATTTTTTTCGTTTCATAGCTGGATTTCACATTTTTAAACACTACAGGCAATGTAATAGTCCGATTGCAGAAAAAATCAATAGGGTATCATGGGGCAACTGGACCTTCCGTATGACACTGATTTTATGAAAATTGGTTCAGCCATCTCTGAGAAATATGAGTAAGATCAAATAGTCTCCATTTCTTTCCATAACTTTTAAACCACATGTCCAATCTTTATAAAATCCGAATGTTAAGGGTTTTTTTTTCAGGTAGCCCGTTAATTCAGAACCAATTTTGTTAAAATCGGTTGTATAGTTCCTGAGATAATGATCTTTCGTTATTTCCACACTTTGATACATAACATCACGACTCGCGACTCGTGACTTTTGAACCCACCTGTTCAATTATAAATTCAGAAAATCACAGTTTTGGGAAGTAATCATAATCATGTCCGCAAAAAAACGCAAGTTACTCCTTGTCCTCGAACACTCGCGGGAAGTGGACTGTATTAGAACAATTTCGGTTTCGACGGATTGAGTCGACGGACAAATCAAAACGCATCTGTTTAGTACAACAGTCAAATTTACTCTGAATAGATTTACGACTACATATGAATACAAAGCAAATTGGTCTATGGTATATATATACTTGGTATGTTGTCTCGTAGATGAATGTCGAAGTACATATCAACATCCTCCGGGGCGTTGAAATTGGAGATTTCAAGATTTAGGCTGGAGATCATCTGTTTCATCGTCTAATGGCAAGAGGCAGACCTTCTTAACGGCTCTCCTGGTGATGCCGTTTTGAGTCCGCAGGCTTACTACACGTGTGTTCCCATCTTTTCCTGGATGTAGTCCAGTAATGCGAGCAAGGGCCCATTTTAAGGGCGGTGCATTCTCGTCAATTATAACTACCATGGCGCCAGCTTCGAATTTGGTAACCTTTAGATCTCGTTGGCGTTTCTGGAGCTCATGAAGATATTCGTTTCCAGAATTTTTGTTTCATGTCCTGGACGAATTGCCAGCGAGACAATCTCCCTCGAGGGATATTGGCGTAGGAAGGCTCTGATATGGCTTGGAACTCTCTTCCTATAATGAAATGAGCTGGCGTGATTGCAGTCGTATCGTTTAGATCATCTGAAGCAGGCGTGAGAGGACGGGAACTTAGTATAGCTTCTATCTGTGTGAGGATGGTAGATAGCGCCTCAAATGTCAAGCGGTGTTCAGCGAGAACCAGCTTTAAGTGCGCCTTCACTGATTTAACTCCCGCCTCCCAAATTCCGCCAAAATGCGGGCTACGTGGTGGAATGAATGACCACTCGATACCTCTTGGTGCGCAATATTCATTCAAAGCGCGCTTGTGTTCCTCTCTACGAAATTGTTCGGCTAGATGATTCAATTGGTTGCTAGCCCCTTCAAAATCCGTTGCATTGTCCGAGTATAACTTCTGTACGAGACCACGACGACACACGAAGCGTTGAAGCGCAGTCATGAAGGCATCCGAGCTCAAATCAGACACAGCTTCAAGGTGCAATGCGTGAGTAGCCATGCATACAAACAAGCAAACGTAGCCTTTAGTGGTTGTTGAATTTCGTAAGTTAGCATTTGATCGCAGAATGAACGGCCTCGCAAAATCCAATCCTATGTGCGAGAATACTGGTGATGGTCTGACACGATAATCCGGAAGATCACCCATCAGCTGGGAAGATTTCTTGGGTCTCATCCGAAAACACGGTATGCAGTGATGTAAAATCTTTCTAATGTCATTTTTCGCTTTGAGCGGCCAATACCGCTGTCTGACTAAGCCGAGTAGACTTCGCTGACCGAGGTGCATGTTCGTTCGATGCAGATACCGTATCAAAGTCGCTGTGAAGGGATGACCTTCAGGAAGCAAAGTTTGATGCCGATGTTCATACGGAATATTCGCACATCTTAATCGCCCACCGACACGCATAACTCCATCAATCTCTTCAATGAACGGGTTCAAATTTTGGAACGGTAACTTATAATCTCTATCCCCTTTCAGCAACTGCAGCTCTCTATGAAAGGCTTCGTTCTGAACGATCCGAATAATCAAAGTGCTTGCTCGCTCCATTTATTGTATACCGAGGGTAATCCTTTGGCTAACCTTTTTCGACCACTTCTTATCCAATCACAAAACCGGATGACATAAGCCATTGAATGTTGTATAATCATGTAACGACTAACTTTATTGAATATTGGTGATCTAGAGATGTTGGATGTAATAAGAAGCACTGTCTTTCTTAGTTCGGGTAACTCTTCTTCTGACAGCAGGGTTATCCTTTGAAGGAATGTACTGCCAAATGAATCCATTAGTTAAGTCCTTAATCTGTCTCACTCGGTTTTGAACGAATACAGTCAGCGAATCTAGTGGTTTGTGTAACACAAAACTATTTGTGAATCCGACCACATCTTGACTATATTGAAATCAGTGTCGAGAGCGCCAAGAAGGTTCACAGTAACCCGAGACAGTAATGCAGCCGCTAGCAGTTCCGCTCTGGGAGTAGTGATTTCCTTTTGCTTATTCTTTTTACGCGGAAGTACTCGTGATTTACTACACACCAAAATCATATTTGCTGTTCCATCATTTCGCACAGTTCGAACGTACAAGCAGGCGCCGTATGCCAAGTCTGAGGCATCTGCAAAGCCATATAATTCATACGCACAGGCCTGATCTGTGTAAATCCACCTAGTAATTTCCAGATTGTCTAGGCTATGTAGTTGCTGACAATACTCGTTCCACAATTTGGCAAATTCCCTGGGAACTGGTTGATCCCAATTCAAATTCAAGGCCCAAAGTTCTCTCATGATTAATTTTGCAGAAGTGATTGCAGGGCCCAGTGGGTCAAATATTTTGGCGATCTGACTCAAAATAGATCGTTTAGTTGGTTGATTAATCGATTCAGTACTGTTTGGTACATGTACAGCGAACGTGAAAATGTCCTCTTTGGGTTTCCACGAGACACCCAAAGTCTTCATTTTCGTATTGATAACAGGATCTATTATATCTACACAACTCTTTCGTTGCTCTGCAGGAACTGTCGCCAATAGTGTCTTCGAATTCGAACAAAACTTGTGTGTCTTGAATCCTCCTAATCCCAACAAGCCAACTATTTGGTCCTTGAGCTCGATAGCCTCTTCCAATGTGTTCGCTCCTGTAAGTACATCGTCAATGTAAAACGATTTTCTAATAGCCTCAGCTGCGAGTGGATTAGTTTGTTCTTCGTCTTTAGCTAGCTGGTAGAGTGCCATCGTTGACGATGCCAGTCTGTACGTTACGGTCTGTAAGTTGTAGACTCGAATCATTTGGTCGGGATCTTCACGCCATAGTATTCTCTGGTATTGCACATCATCTTCGTGAATTCTCACCTGCCACTTATGTGAACGGAAGTTTATCAAAATTGATATCAGATTATTCTGCACAGTCGGACCCACCATTTGTTAATGCTGATTCCTGTGTCACTTGGTGCAAACCCATCGAAAACAACTCGAAGTCGGGTGGTTGTGCTTGCGGGTTTTAGAACATAATGATGTGGTACAGCACTCGTGCGCTAATTGCACGAAAGTTGCAGTGCAACTAACGGATGGGCTTTTTAATTGCATGAACTTAAAACTGTCAAAAATTTTTAGGGGGTGAGCTAATGTTTTGTTTTCGTGTATCCGTTTTCGATCCAATTTTAAACCTCTCATGTTTTCCCATGCATTGCAGCTCAGTTGAAATGTTACAAACATTACTGTAGCATTTATTTCTAGAAAAGTGCATGTATGTACGTCTAGTGTTGAAGTTAGAGTTAAAAAATATTTAAAGTGTGCGTCTCACATAACCGAAATGGAAAATACGTCAACAACAAAACCGGTCCGTAAACATACGACACTGACATTATCTCACATAACCGAAATGGAAAATACGTCAACAACAAAACCGGTCCGTAAACATACGACACTGACATTGGCAGAGAAGGTGCGCATTATCGAGGAAATAGAAGGAGGACTCGGGACACACGAATCAATAGGTAGAAAGTATGGTGTAGCTGGCTCAACCGTTACAAGATTTTTGCAAAATAAATCTGCGCTGCGACTTAAATTGGAACAGTACCAAGAACATGGAATAGAAAACAGAAAGACCATGAAGGAACAGAGTTTTCCCTTAGTAGAAAAGGCCCTTTACGTATGGATCTTGCAACAACGAGAAGCTGGTATTATAGTTACATCCGAAATTTTGCGTGCAAAAGCTGCACTTTTATTTGGTTTGATTCAGGAACGTGGTGCTTATGTGAATCAAAACATTACATTTTTGGATGGATGGGCGAGACGTTTCAAACACCGTTTTGGTTTACGCGTGAAGCGTGTGGTTGGGGAGAAGGTTTCTGCTGATGTATTAGCTTATTCAAACTTTAAACCCACTATCGCGAAGAGAATCGACTCCATGCAACTCAAGGAATCGCAAATCTATAACGCAGACGAATCGGCCATATTCTTCAAACTATTGGCATCACGAACTGTAGTTATGTCGAATGAACGACGAGCTTACGGACGAAAAATTAATAAGACGCGCTACACCTTCATGCCATGTTGCAATGCCGATGGCTCCAATAAGTTAAAGCTTATGTTTATTGGCACAGCTGCCAAGCCACGTTCCCTGCCAACTAATGATATGCTTCCGGTGGAATATTACCATTCGAAGAAAGCATGGATGACGCGGGAGCTTTTCCGTACTTGGTTTTTTAAACACTTCGTTCCAGCTGTACGAACTTTTTCTACGCAGCAGGGATTGGAGCCAAAGGCATTACTCGTACTCGACAACTGCACGGCCCACTACGATGGTGGTGAGAGATTGGAATCCGACGATGGATTAATACAGGTAATATTTATAGGGATAGGGATATAGGGATATTTATATAGGTATCTATGTAATCGGTTTTGTAGGAAAATGTATTTTTTTGTCACTTACATAGATTATTTACCTTCCTCCGAACGTAACGTCTGAATGTCAACCGATGGATCAATCCGTCATTAACGCTATTAAAACAAGATATAAGCGCAAATTAATGTTGACTTTGGTACTGGAAAATGAAAATCTGCCCTTCCAAGACCGGCTGAAGAAAATTACACTTCTGCAGAGCGTGAACTGGTTATCAGAAGCATGGGACGAAATCACCCCGAGCACCATCAGAAACTCCTGGAAGAAATTAATCGATCCGGTTCCGGACGAAAAAATGAATACTGTGGAGCAGGTGGAAAAAATGACTATGACGGATATGAATGCACTTGCGGCATCGATTGACGCTATTGCAGGAACCAGTACCTCTGACACTGACCTGGAGTTGTTGCTGACAGACCAGGTATACGACGCTGATAATAATCCAGCTTGGATTACGCATCACGTCTATAGTGACGAAGAAATTGTAGGTTCACTTTTGTCAGAAAACGTTGAAGCAAGCATGCATATGTCAATGAATGAGTCAGATGACTCAGACACAGCTTTGAAAAGCCCTTCCACTCCGTCGAAAGTGCTTTCAGAGAATCCTTCCTTTTCAGAAGCTGTTCAGTGTGTTGATACCTTAATGAGATATTTAAGAGAAGATGCTGCACAAGTAATTAAATTGAAATCTATTAGATCAACAATAATTGAAAACGAATGGCGCAAACGTGCAATGTAAATATGTTTATTTGTTTTTTAGTACCTACATCGGAATCGGAAATAAAATAAGAATATGTTGAATTTATTTTCAGTTGGTTAAACATTCCGTGCATTCAGTATCCCCTCGTTAAACTCGACAGATAGAAGTCAGCTTAAAAAACCTCGTGCAGTTTGACGCAAAACTGCTTTTTAATTGCACTTTCGTGCAACTAGCGAACGTGCAATTAAAACGCAGTGCAACCAAATCGCGTGCAATTAGCGAACGAGTGCTGTAAATAGTACGTTGATTGATGGTCGTCATCCTCTGCGGTTTCGTGTTTTGACATGTGACCGAGAGCCTCATATTCCTTCATGAAAGATGTGTACTGTGTCTTAATCTCTGGAGCTCTGTTTAATCGTTTTTCTAAGGCAAAAAATCGCTTCTCAGCCATAGTCTTGGAATCACCAAGTCGGTATTTCAAATCATTGAATGGAAGACGAACGACATACCTTCCATCGGCGTTACGCTTGTGCATTTCTCGAAAGTGATCCATGCACAACTCCTCTGATTGAACATTATTCCTCTCGAAATAATCGCATGATTCAATCTGCCAGATACGTCGGACTATCTCGTGAAGGTTATCTTCAGCGGTGACACAGAACGATTGCAGTCTGTCTGCCGCTCTGCTCGGAACGGGACCACTCAATACCCAACCAAACTGGGTTTCCTGAAGGAGTGCTGTAGTATCAGGAACTCTCATGCGACCAGATTTTAACATTTCGAAAAATATCTCCGCGCCTAGTAACATATCTACTCGATCGGGGATGCTGGAATTCGGATCTGCCAGTTGAATGTTGTTTGGCAGGGTCAGATTGGCGCAATCCACCTTTGTCGAAGGTAAATTGCTCGTTATTCTGGGTACTATAAATAATTCGAGACACGCCGTATAATCACTTACACGAGATTTGATTTTAGTATGAATCTTGAGTCGAACTCTAGTGTGAATGTCATTGAGACCGCTTATTGATACATTAGCTGGTTCTTTTCTGAGTGACAGCAGGGTAACAAAATTCTCCGAAACAAAATTTGAATGGGAGCCGGAATCCAGGAGAACGCGACAAGGATACCAATCAGCCTTTCCGCAAACCAGAACTACAGCTGTGGAGAGCAAAACCTGTTTTCTGATTCCCTTCGGTTGAATACAAAATGTTGCTTGGTCTGGCTCGTGAGTATTGGGCTCATACGACTTTGATGAGGACGTTTCTGTCTTTACTTCTGGTCCTGTTGCGAACATTCTACCAACTCGTCGTGTTTCTTTGGCTGACTATCCGCTGGATGCAATGAAGTGTGATGACGTTTGCTACATTTTTTACACGAATGCTTCGACGAACAATCGAACGTGCGATGCCCTTTCTGCAAGCAATTGAAGCAGGCACCTGCCTTTCGGAGTGTGATGTATCTTTCGGAAACGTTTACCTTTTTAAACAAATCGCATCTCCACAATTCGTGATTCCCCGAACAATGCAGACAGGGCTTAGATGTGGCAACTAAAGAGCTCCCTCGCACCTTTGATTCTGTGGTATTTTGTATTTGGAGTCTCGATGGTGTTTTTGATGGCTTACTGAGAGGGGAGATTTTTTCGAGAACTTGACATCTTTCTCGCAAAAACTCTAAAGTCGAATCGTAGCTTGGAAGTGAATCTGAAGATTGTTTCAACTCCCACGCTTTACGAGTTTCATTGTCGAGTTTCGAAGCGATACGGTTCAGTAACATTCTTTCACCAAGTCCAGAAACCGGAAAACCTAGATTTTTTAAACCATCCACGTTTTTTTGTACACACATCTAAAAGTTTTCTCAAATCCGATGCGTTTTCCTCAGTAAGCTTTGGCAAGTCAAACAATGCGTTAATATGCTTATCAACTATTAGCCTGCGATCTTCAAAACGTTCAATCAATGTGGCCCAAGCTGCTTCGTAATCGTTATTGTTCATAATCTCTTGATCGAGAATTCCCGCGGCCTTTACTACCAACGAATTACGAAAGTGATATAATTTGATGGCCGGGGACTCCGTATTGTAACGAGCCATAATTGTTTTAAACATGGATTTGAACGCATACCAGTTCTCGTAGAAACCGTCGAAAGACTGAAGCAGCACTCTTAACGGTGGTAACTGAGGCACATTCACAGTCGATGAAGATGATGGTTGTACTGTTGGATCCTCCTTTTTTAATGTATTTTCTATTAATTTAGTTAGGACAATGTACAACTCACCATACAGCTGTTCGAATTCAATGCATGATTCCTCCAACCCATCACGATCTTCATCGGTAATATCAAGACCGTGAGCTCGTTGTTGGTGGATGTTGTAGTCAGCATTCACAGTCTCCACAATTTTAAGCTGAAGCTGCAAAAATTGTTTGCACTCCAGACTTTGATTAGGGTCATCACTATCAGCTTCAATAATCGCTTTCACTCTAAATAATCGTCGATTCAACGCACTCAATTGCCATTTTCTTCTTTATATCTTTATTTCTCTATCGTTTTTTTCTGTTCACTAATCGGAAGACGGCTTTCACTGTTCGAACTATTTTTCTTCACCGATACTTCACCCTCTTTAATGGTATTTTCATCAACGGCTTTCTTGTTAACGATTGGTGTGCGTGTCACGCTCATCGTGCCTTGTCATTTCAACACCAACACAATGGCAACAAGAACTCTCGAAAAAGACTATGATTCTTTTCAATATACCGCCATTTTGTTTTTCACTAAACGATAAGCATGTGCAATTTCAATATTTTTCGGTTTTATCACTCGAAATAAACCAAGCTGGCTTCGCCTTTTAGGCAACGACACTTCACTGGGAATATATTTCTGCGAATTCACGTTCCGCACTAGCGCGAACGATCTGAAACACCAAACACACGAATGGCGTCGTATTTCATCAGCCACTACTTTCTACACCACTTGCGTGCTTGTTTACTTTATTCGCAATTCAACTGCTATCGCAACAGTTGATCAAACTAAATCCGACTCGAAGGACCAAAAAATGTCCTCGGACACTCGCAGGAAGTGGACTGTATTAGAACGATTTCGGTTTCGACGGAATGAGTCGACGGAATGAGTCGACGGACAAATCAAAACGCATCTGTTTAGTACAACAGTCAAATTTACTCTGAATAGATTTACGACTACATATGAATACAAAGCAAATTGGTCTATGGTATATATATTCTTGGTATGTTGTCTCGTGGATGAATGTCGAAGCACATATCAACACTTCTTTTTGTTACTTTTCAAAAATAACACTGAAAAAATGATATAAATATTAATTTGGATTTTAAATTAATTTCTTGCCTGGCGTCCCCGTGTTCAATGCACAGGTTGCACCTATGGACGAGACGCCCCTGCATAACATATAAACTAAAAATCCGATTACAACATAATTTAATAGGGTTTTATGGGGCAACTAGACGTTTCATTTGAAAATAATTTTTTGAAATCGGTCCAGTCATCTCTGAGAAAATCGAGTGAGGTTGAAAAGTTGCACATACACACACACACACACATCCAGAAAATGCTAAGCTCGTGGAACTGAGTTGAGGGATATATGCCATTCGACCGTTTGGAGCACTTTTATACCTTCGGTTTTGCCAGTGATAGTTATACCTTCCTTGAAGAAAGGCAAGAATTAGTGAATGATACAAACTCATCGGAAAACGTTTATATTTATAACTTTTGGTCCACATGTTTATTCATCGTAAAAATCATCGATGGTTTTGAAGACAACATGTTCATTTGATACCTGATTTGTTCCAATCGGTTGTGTAGTTTCTGAGATGATGAAGTTTCGTGATTTTCACATTTCGTTACATAAAAGACAACGTTACAGTCCGATTATAATAAAATTTAGTAGGGTATTATGAGACAATTAGACCTTTCATTTGCAACTCATTTCGTGAAAATCGGTCCAGCCATCACTGAGAAAAGTGGGTGAATTTAAGCAGTCTCAGGATAATGTTTCTTTTCATAGCCTGATTTCACATTATTAAACATAACGAACAAAGTTGAAGTCCAATTACAATAAAATTCAATAGGGTCTTATGGGGCAACTAGACCTTCCATATGACAATAATTTTGTGTAAATCGGTCCAGCCATCTCAGTGTCAAATTGAAGGTCTAGTTGCCCCATAAGACCCTATTGATTTTTTTGCAATCGCACTATTACTTTGCCTGTTATGTTTAAAAATGTGAATTCCAGCTAAGAAAAGAAAAATATTCACAAGACTACCTAAACTCACTCACTTTTCTCAGAGTTGGCTGAACCGATTTCCACAAAATTAGTGTCGAATGAGAGGTCCAGCTGCCTCATAACATCCTATTGAATTTCAATGTAATCGGACTGTAACTTCGTCTGTAATGTATCGAATTGTGAAAATCACGAAACTTCATTATCTCAGAAACTACACAACCGATTTGAACAATATTAATATCAGATGAACGGGCTAGTTGAGGGTTAACTGATGGTTTCATAATTCGGCTTCATAACAACTTGATAAGTGGTTCAAAAGTTATGGAACGAAAAAAAAAATCAAATACTATTTAAAACTATAGAGCAAGATCGCGCCAAATGACCTATGGTCGAATATCGACCATTTTTTATTTGAATGAAACTTTGCACACGTATTTGGCTTAGCAAACTGAGCATTTTTCACAGATGGAGAGATTTTTTACACCCATGAGTTACATACTAAAAGGGCGTATGCCTTTTGGCATAGGTTTTATTCGAAGCATTGTAGCCCAGAAACCGTTGGTTGTATAGAAAAATTGACTGAGTATGAGTTGTAGGGAATTAAAAATGCACCATAAAAAAATATACACTGTACAAAAAAAATTTTTTTTGACCAAAAAAAATTAAAAATAAACATTAAATTTCAATATAAAAAAAAAAAGAGTTGATTTTTTTAAGAAACTTGACGTTAATACGCAACTTTAAAAAAAAGTCCAGGATGGCGAAATGAAAAATAATTTTTTTATTGTATCAAAAATATACAATTCATTCTTTGACAACAAAACGATTGGATAAATAACTCAAGCGCTAAACCTTAGCCTACCTACACGTTCCCCCTTGCCGAATGTTTTATAAAAAAATATGTTTGTCGTGGAACACTACCTACTTGTTTTCTAATTATAACTGTTTGTAAAGTACGCAACCAATAACTACTGGGTTACCTATAATATCTGTTTTCGTATATAAATACGATTGCACTACTCCAATTATTGTCTGATGGAGCTGCCTCACAATATAAAAATAGAAAAAAACTTTGCAAGTCTTTGCAAGTTCAAAACAAAATATAACGTCGATGCAGAGTAGCATTTTTTTGCGACTTCTCATGTTGAAGGCCCATGCAATGCAATTGGTGGCATATTAAAACGAATGGCAGGAAATGCAAGTTTAGCTAAAGAACATCCCAATACCAGCGCAAAAAAATTATATGATTGGTCTAATCAGAAAAGTAATAAAAATTCATCAAAAATGTCATTTAGTTGGAAATCATATGAAGAATATGAACAAGGAGTAACAGAATGGAGCAATATTTTCAAAAAATCTATAATAATAGCTGCCACACAAAGGTATTACTCTTTTGTTCCGATTTCAGAAAATAAGATACAAACGAAGCGGTTCTCAAAAGATGACGAATCATTTACTTATGATGTATATAAAATATAAGGTGAAACTAGTTCTGTAAAGTATATATGTCATGAAAAAATATGTTCCTAAGATAATAAATCTCGAAAATAAATATTTGATTCTTATATATATTTATATCACTTAGAACATTTAACTCTTTTCTTGAGAATCGTTTGCCCAATCGTTTTGTTGTCAAAGAATGAATTGTATAGTTTTGATCAAACATTCCAATGAACGTATGGTTTTTGCTGGAGAACCATGAACAAATTAAGAAAAACGTGTATTTTCCTAAATAATTATTATTTGTCGAGCTTAAATTAGAAATAACTCGAAAACCAATGTCTTTAGAATGTTTTCTACCAAGAGTTTTTTGATTCAAAATGACTCTCTGCATCTTTTAAAATCATCATAATACAAATATTTTGAAAACTGTTTGAACTAGAATTTTCATAAAAAAAATCAATCTACCATAAGAAAATTATTTTTCCTTTCTCCATCCTGGATTTTTTTTTAAAGTTGCGTATTAACGTCAAGTTTCCTAAAAAAAATAAAAAAAAATTCAACTCTTTTTTTTAATTGAAATTTAATGTTTATTTTTAATTTCTTTTGGTCGAAAACATTTTTATTTTTACAGTGTATATTTTTTTTATGATGCATTTTTGATTCGCTACAACTCATTCTCAGACAGTTTTTCTATACAACCAACGGTTTCTATGACAAAAGGTATACGCCCTTTTAGAATGTAACTCATTGGTATAAAAAATCTCTCCATCTGTGAAAAATGCTCAGTTTGCTAAGCCAAATACGTGTGCAAAGTTTCATTCAAATCAAAAATGGTCGATTAAATTTTCGCGTATTTCCAGGCGATTTGAAATGATTTTGCTCTATACCTGCTTTGATCAATATATGTGGCCTAAACATAATTTAAATGTAGTTTCGTACTATTTGAACGTTCCCGATATCGCTCTTGATGAAATTGTTCGAAATTAAAAGTCATTTCTTTTATTTCGCTATTTCTTAAGCACTAATATTACGTCGGGAGCTGCGTAGCTGCAAGGTTACAGAGTCCGCTTTGTCAAGCGAATAGTTTTAAATAGTTTATTTGACACGGCACGATAAAATTTATGTTTAACTGAGCCAAGTACTTTTTTTTAGTTCTAAATTAGCAGGGTAAAGAGGGAGGCACATTATTTATATCTCGCGGCCGACTACGAGCTAGTGGGGATTTAAGGTGAGAAGAGGGGAGTTACAATTTTGATTTTAACTATATTGAGTTATACGATTTATTTATTTGTACATGGCTAAGCAGTGATGTTCTATTTGAGCAGTTTTGGTCTGCGGTGTCTGCGTGAACATAAAGATGCCGAGTCTTCTTTTTAGTGTCTCCAGCATGGTGTATCATCTTCTTTCAGCGTGTAGCGGGAATGGTAATCTAACAAATAGATAGAAGAGTTTCATATTTTAATTCCAGCGTGTTTTATGAACACGTATAGCTGTGTCATGTACTGGAGATCACCGCTTCCCAGAATGTCTCTAACGGATACGTTCGGTTGTTTTCCTCAGGCCCGAAGAGAATCTATAAGCTCGGACCTAACACCACAGTATTCGGTACACGACCAAACAACATGCTCGATGTCTTGGTAGCCATCGCCACAAACGCAGTGATTACTGTCTACAAGCCCTATACGAAAGAGATGCATGTTTAACGTGTAGTGATTGGACATAAGTATGGACAACACGCGAATGAAGTCCCGACCTACATCCAACCCTTGAACCATGCTTTCGTCGATACCTCAGGAAAAATGGGATGTAGCCACCGTCCCAGTTCATCTTAGTTCCATGATGATTGCCAACTGTTGAGTGTTCTCAACATGCAAAATGCTATAAAATTCATCATAAGCAATTGGTCTTGCATAAATATCGCCATCAATAGCACCCACCTTAGCTAAAGCGTCAGCCTTTTCTTTGCCCGGAATGGAACAATGAGAAGGGACCCACGCTAAGGTAACCCGGTAATTTTTATCTGTTAAAGCACTTAAAAACCGCCGTGTTTTCCCCAGGAAATACGGGATGTGCTTCACAGTCTTCATCGATCGCAGAGCCTCAATGGCACTAAGACTATCTGTGAAGATGAAGTAGTGGTCTATGGGCAGGGTTTCGATGATCCCAAGAGAGTACTGAATAGCAGCAAGCTCTGCGACGTACATGGAAGCAGGAGCATCGAGTTTGTAGGAGGCGGTGAAGTTTTCGTGAAAAACACCGAAGCCATCATCTAGATTAGATCCGTCAGTGTAAAATCTTTAATCATAACTAACATGTTTAAACTTATTGGAAAAAATCTTAGGGATCTCTTGGGGTTGCAATTGATCCGGGATACCAGTAATGTCTGCTTTCATGGTGGTGTTGAAGAATATAGCATTGTCATTGTATCTAAAAGTGCGACATTGAAAGAAACGTATGAACAAGGTTTAATATATTGAGCCATGTAGTCAAAATATAAAATCATAAATCTGGATTGAGATTGAAGGTCGACCAACCTCTTAAAATTTTCAATTGCTAATGGGTTCATAACTGTGCATCGAATTACCAACCGATAAGAGAGATTCCAAAAGCGATGTTTCAACGGGAGAATACCCGCTAGCACTTCAAGACTCATCGTATGGGTCGACTGCATGCAACCTAAGGCAATACGCAAACAACGATATTGTATTCGTTCCAGTTTGATCAAATGTGTGTTTGCTGCGGAGCGGAAGCAAAAACACCCGTACTCAATTACAGACAATATCGTTGTTTGGTAAAGCCTTAGAAGGTCTCCTGGGTGGGCTCCCCTCCAGGTTCCGGTAATCGTACGAAGAAAATTAATCCTCTGTTGGCATTTTCGTGTCAGATACCTAATATGACAAGCCCAGGTGCATTTAGAGTCGAACCAGACCCCGAGATATTTAGCGACTAATACCTGAGTGATCGTTTTACCCGTTAGTAGGAGCTGCAGCTGAGCTGGGTTATGCTTCCTAGGAAAAACTACCAGCTCAGTTTTCTCCGGAGAGAATTCGATACCCAGCTTAAGAGCCCATTCAGACAAATTGCAGATCGCTAGTCTCGCTACCAGTAATGGATACAACGCTATCATCTGCAAGTTGCCTTAGCGTGCATGAATTCGCAAGACATTTATCGATGTCATTGACGTAAAAATTATATAAGAGAGGGCTTAAACATGAGCCCTTGGGAAGACCCATGTAACTAATTCGGGAGGTTGTCGAATCACCATGTGAGAAATACATATGCTTTTCTGACAACAAATTGAGCAAAAAATTATTCAAATTTGGTGAAAGTCCCTGCGAATGAAGTTTGTCGGTTAAAACTTCTACAGAGACAGAGTCAAAAGCCCCTTTAATGTCCAAGAATGCAGAAGCCATATGCTCTTTTCGAGCAAAGGCGGGTTGAATTTCAGAAGAAAGCAGCGCTAGGCAATCGTTCGTTCCTTTGCCCCGGCGGAGGCCAAAGAGTATCTGAAAGTAAACCATTTGTTTCAACCCATTTGTCTAACCGTAAGAGGATCATTTTCTCCATTAATTTCCGGAGGCAAGAGAGCATAGCAATCGGCCTACAAGAATTGTGATCAGAGGCAGGTTTTCCGGGTTTTTGAATAGCAATGACTTTTATCTCCCTCCAGTCGTGCGGAACAATGTTTAGCCCAAGAAACTTGTTGAACAGGTTCAACAAGCGTCTTTTTTCTGAGTCGGGTAGATTCTTCAACAAGTTGAATTTAATTCTATTCAACCCTAGAGCTTTATTGTTGCACGATAGGAGAGCTATTGAAAATTCCAACATCAAAAATGGGGGCTCTTCCGTGGCTACTAAAAACGCGTCGCGAAAGGTCTTCTGTTCGGGGACAGAGTCCGGACAGACCTTTTTGGCGAAATCGAGTATCCAGCGATCTGAATACTCCTCGGACTCATTCGAAACGTTACGATTCCGCATGCATCTGGCGGTATCCCAAAGAGTGCTCAGCGCTGCTTCCCTCGACAACGCGTTTACAAACCGCCGCCAGAATCCGTGTTTTATTGCTTTTATCAAGCTCTTCATCTGTCTATCCAGTACATCGTACTTACGAAGCAAGTCGATAGTGCCTTGTTCTCGGAAGGCCAAATACATCGAGGACCTTCGCGCGTACAGGTCTGAGCACTCTTTGTCCCACCACTTGGAGGGAGGGCGCCGAGCTTGAGTCGCGGCGTCGATGATCAAGCCAGGTAGGAACGCGTATTCTTCCTCCGGAGGAAATTCCACGTGGGACTCGATTCTTTGCGATATTATGGTCTCATAACACTTCCAATCAATGTTACGTGTGAGGTCATACGCAATATTGATTGGATCCGTTGGAGTTGACCCATTAGCAATTGAGATAACGATCGGTAGGTGATCACTACCGTAGGGATCATTGATTACTTTCCACCGGCAATCTAACGCTAGTGATGTCGAGCAAAGGGATAGGTCAAGCACTCTTTTACGTGCTGGAGGATTAGGTTCACGTGTCGCTTCCCCAGTATTCAAAAGTGTCATATTGAAGTCGTCGATTAAGTTACAGATTGAAGAAGATCGGTTGTCGCCGTACAGCGACCCCCATAGCGAACAATTAGCGACCCCCATAGCGAATTAACATCTCCCAATATCAAAAAAGGCGCGGGAAGCAACTCTGCTATATCAGTGAGATGCCTCTGTTCAATCCGCGCGGATGGAGGGATATATAACGAAACAAGGCATAGGTCTTTTCCATTCATATTCGTTTGAATGACAACGACTTCAATATTCGAGACCGAGGGGAGGTCGATTTTGAAAAAAGAATAGCACTTTTTGATCCCTAAAAGTACCCCTCCACCGTGTGAGTCTCGATCTCGACGAATGATGTTGAAATCGTGGAAATTGAGTTGAACGTTAGAATTGAAAAAGGTTTCACAGAGCGCAAATGCGTCACAATTGTATGTATTTATCAAATGAGAAAATAGATCGAATTTGGGGATGATACTTCTGCAATTCCACTGTAATACAGTGATAAAATTCCTAACCTCTTTCGCCGTATTAGTCATCGAAAGATATGATAGCTGAAATGAGGAGCCAAGTTGCCGCTAGTTGCTTCAAAAAGATTTTCACTGTAGGAAGAAGGGCAAGAAGAATATTTTGTAGGGGATCTGGTATGTTGAATGTTTTAAATATTCAGTCCACAATATCAGAAAATTTTATGAACCCTGTTTCTTTTTCATCTTCTGATCGAGAAATGGGTGCACGAGGGGTTTTTGGTGCCCCAGCAAGTGGGTTGGAATTGAAATTAAAACCGGGAGGTACTTGCTTCGGTTTTTCTCCACCGCTTCCTTTTTGTGTTGGCTTATTGGTCATTCCGCTAGGGGTTATCTTGCGACCTTTGAGATTAAGATTAGAAGAGTTGATCATTCTTCTTTTCCTAGTTCCTTCTGGCATGGCATAAGAACACCCTTCGACGGGATCGTCAGATGTACCCTCATCGATTGGCAAAAAGGAGAAGATGTTTCCTGTCGAGGGTGGCTCAGCCCTCTTAAGCATTTCTGCAAAAGAGCGCTTTGATCGTTCCTTGAGGGAACGCTTAATTTCCTCGCGCTGTTTGTACGCGGGACACGCCAAAAGGTCATGCCGAGTTCCTTCGCAGTAAAGACACTTTTCAGTATCCTCACTGTAAGCAGTCTCAGCATGATTGCCTCCGCACTTGCTGCAGCGTGCCTTGTTGCAGCAGTAGGTGGCTGTATGTCCTAACTGCTTGCAGTTTCGGCAATACATGACCCGCGGTACGAACAGGCGTACAGGCAGACGAACCCTGTTTAAAGAAATGTAGTTCAGCAGTGCGGATCCGGCGAATGTTACACGGAAGGAATCCGAAGGGAGGAATTTCTTCTTCCCTTCTTCGATGGATACTGAATGCAATTGCTTGACATCCAGTATCTTTACATCTTGAATCAGGGGGTTCTTGAAGCAGCCAACCCCGTGACGCAAAATGTCATCGACCGTGAGGCTTCCTTCGGTAACCACACCGTCGATCTCCACGTCCTTGGCAGGGATGTACACGCGGTACTCTCTCGTGAAGAGTTCGTAGCTAGCAATTGCGTTTTCTTGCTTCAAGCTACTCACGACAACTCGCAGCTTGTTCGGTCTAACCTTTGTAATTTCGATTACGTCCGAGAAGTGTTTTGCCAGGTCCTTGCCGATTTGGATTATATTTAAAGGCTTCCTTATAGGCCTAAAGATAACATCTGGGCAGATAGGCATCTGGGTAAGCTTTTACCCGTACTTCCGGTACCCTTGATACAGGGCTAGGTAAAGGGGGTGGTACAGGGGAATTGATGGGGGAGAACTCAATCTCTTCCCCATTTGTTTCCACATCCAGGAACCAGCACTAGGGGCTAACCAGCGGTTGGTGGTACGAGGGATTTCCTACGGCAGCATCTGTACACAATGTACACTCTCGTACCCCGCTAGAAGATAGCCGGCGCCCGGCGGCGCGGGGAATTTGCAGCGACTACTGAATTGCTTTCTTGTCACAGTCACAGTGTCGGTACCGAAAACACCAGTAGCACGCGTACAGTCTGAACACAGTGCACAAAGTCTTCTGTGCCGCAAGGGGTAATCAGCGCCCGGGGGCGCGGGGATTTGCTCTGGCTGCTGGACGTACGTCTATTGTCTATCAGCAACGAAACTAAAAAACACAACCGAAAAACACAAGCGTACTGTGTGCACACCAAACAGTATTATTTGTTCGAGCGAGCAAAAATAACGGACCTGTTTTCGAATGCTTTCTTTCGCAACGATAGCAGGGAAGCGAATGAAGCGAATAGTCGTGGGTGCGAATCTTAGTAGAATCAGGCCATTCGATGTCAAAACTGGACTTGAAGTATGGATTCATTCTCAGGCTCCCCACCACTTACCCTTCCTTTACGCTGAAATCTATAACACCTTTGCGTGACTTTCTCTTAACAATACATAAGTCCCTCTTATTAATAAAACTGACAAGAAGGACGTACTACGACACTTCTCCAGGGAATTATAATTGGTGATATTTGGCAAAAGGAACGAGCATCGGTATAGTAGAACAGTAAGCGGGTAAAAGGAAGAGTATCACATTACACACAAGCACTGATAAACAATAATAATAAGCATGTCACTTCTCAATAGCGGTGGTGCTAATAATAGAAGTGGGGGATACAGCAGACACCCGGGCATATCTCACAATAGATTTACGATTTTGGTCGTAGTGAGGAAGTCCATACAGAAAAAAAAACATTACGTCAAATTTCACATTTTATACTTCAGTTACAACATCAATATTTTAGAACCCAATGAGTGAATCTATTTTTATTGGATTGAAGCGTCCGTGTATATCTATTTTTACAAATAATAAGATTGAATGAGAAAGGCTGGGTCTGACCGCTAGGTGGATTAATTTAGGTTTTTTAAAGAAACTCGAAGTTAATACACAACTCTAAAAAAAGTCCAGGATGGAGAAATGAAAAATATTATTTTTACGGTAGATTAATTTCTTTTGAAAATTCGAATTCGAACATTTTTCAAAATATTTATATTCTGATGATTTTAAAAACTGCAGAGTCATTTTGAATCAAAAAGCTCTGGATAGTTATCATTCTAAAGGCATTGGTTTTCGAGTTATTTCTAATTTAAGCTCGAAAAATTATTAAAAATTTAGGAAAATACACGTTTTTCTTAATTTGTCCGTGGTTCTCCAGCAAAAATCATACGTTCAATGGAATTGCTATACCTTTCTAGGAGAAAGGCAAAAATGACTTTTAATTTCGAACACTTTAATCACTAGCAATACCGGGTACAGTACAATACCACATTTAAATTATGTTGAGGCCACATATTTTGATCAAAGCGGGTATACTTTTAAATAGTCTTTGATTTTCTTTTCTTTCCATAACTTTTTAACCACATATCAAATTGTTATGAAGTTTGTTACTTGTAAGATTGAGAGACAACTCGTTCGTATGACACTAGTTATGTTCAAATATATTGTGTAATGTTTGAGACAAAAGACTTTCGTTGTTTTTATAATTTAATACATAACGGTTGAAATATAAGTACGTTTGTAATCAAACGAAATAGAGCAACCAAACTTTGGAACCACGCGTTCAATCATTATGATTCATCAGTTAACCCTTACATTAATTTGTATTGTGCCGTGTCAAATAAATGTTGTGGAAAGAAAAATCAGTTAACCCTTAACTAGCCCGTTCATCTGATATCATTATTGGTCAAATCGGTTGTGTAGTTTCTGAGACATTTCACATTTTGATACATTAAAGACTAAGTTACAGTTCAATAGGGTGTTACGGGGCAGCTATACCTTTCATTTGACACTAATTTTTGTGGTTAGCGATGTCGTTCGGCTAGCTCTCCCACACGGTTGTGTGCTTTTTCAGCTGATAAACAGAGCCGTACTTCCGGTAGCGCTTATACGCCGAGGACCTTCGCGCGTACAGCTCACAGCATTCTTTGTCCCACCACTTGGTAGGATGACGCCGTCTAATCGTTATCCGGGTATCGGATTCGTCTGAGCTTGAGTCGCGGCGTCGATGATCAAACCAGGAAGGAACGCGTATTTTTCCTCCGTAGGAAGTTTCCGACTGAGTGAGGTGAGACTCAATGGATGAAGTGAGACTCAATGGATTCCGCTATGATAGTTCCATAACGCTTCCAATCAAATTTACGAGGTCGTATGATATATTACTTGAATCCGGGGGAGTTGAACTATTAGCATTTAAAATAACGATTGGAAGATTATCACTACCGTGAGGATCACTGCATACTTTCCACAGGCAATTTAACACTAGTAGTGTCGAGCATGGATGGTTAGGTACACGTATCGCTTCTCCAGTTTTCAAAAGTGTTATATTGAAGTCGTCGATCCAGTTACAGATTGAAGAAGATCGGTCGTCGTCATATTGCGACCCCCATTGCAAACAGTGAGAGTTAATCCCAAAATCAAAAATGGTGCGGAAAGCATTTCTGCTATGTAAGAAAGTTGCCTCTGTTCAATCCGCATGGAGGGGAAATATATATCGAAGCAAGGCAAAGGTCTTTTCCATTCATATTTGTTTGAATGGCAACGACCTCAATATTCGAGACAGTGCTCTGATCAATACTTTTTTCTACCGAACACAAAAATATTAGTCATTCAATTTCATCTTATCCGTTTTGTGCGAGACTTCGTACACAGGTAGTCTCTCCGAGCTATCGCGTTCAATTTCGTTTTCCGATTGGAAAATAAAACGAACGGGCATTACGATCATCTCTTTTCCTTTCTCGTGTAGAATCCTCGCTCATCTGTTCGCACTACTTTATGACGATTTTTTTCGCATTTTTGTTTTGTTCAATATCCATTGATTTTTAGTGGCAATGAACGACCGGAAAAAAACATTGATCGGCAGTCGCTGTATGCTTCTGATGTGTATATTCTGTTACTGCGTTTTAGGACAAAATGTACGGCCGTAAAAATTCTGGTGCGTCCTGCGCTGCGAAGGCAACTCGCTCTGCCGCAGGTTAATGTACAGCTCTACTCAAGGCTGTACATTATTCGACGGCAAGGCGAGTCTATCGCATCGTACGACTGGCTGTCCGAACGTTCAGAACTGCGATCGATGACTGGTTTCCAGTCGCTGTATCGAATTATTTGTTATATGCAAAGAGCAACCATGGGATCGGTTCGCTGCTTACAGATGCTACACACTATTTTTGGTGGCTGGAGACGCTTGTTTTTGTTAATGTTTAGTGATTATGGAAAAGTAAGGTGTTGAAACTGTTTGATTAATTCTTCATACATCTCGCAAAGCATCGATGGAAATCAAAGCATCGCGTTTGGACATAAATAGTGTAGTTACATCTGCCAACGCGGCTAGCACTTTATGTTGCATTGCTCGCGTCGCGGCGGTGGTGTACATTGTCCGAAGCTACTTCAGATTTTCGCATCGCTAAGTACAGGTCGGACTCGATTATATAAGGTCTCTGATTTTTTCCTACTATTTATAATCGAATTTTATATATGTATAATCGAATAAAAAAAAAAGGTTATTTATTCATTTTACATGAATGTTTTATTATTTTCGAATAAATAGGAAAATTTTTATTTTCGACACATCCCCCTAAAAGTCAGCAAACACAGTTCTTATAAAAACTATACATATATCTTGTAGTTATTCCTGGTGTTTGTGCTGTCAAATGGAAAGAAAAAGGTTAGATCAGTATATATTGATTTGTCAACTCGTTTGTTTTTAATTTCTCAGATTTTTGAAAATTTTCAAATTATTTATTTATATCTAAATTTTTTCAATTTCTTTTGTCTATTTTTGAAATTATTTTTATTAAGGTTATTTTATTAAGAAATTTCAATTTCTTTGAATTTTTAAATTCTTAAAAAAAATTTAAAATTTTTAATTTTTTTTTTTATTTTTTCCCTTTCTATCAAGCGTAACATATTTTCTGGATGTTCTCTTACGAAATGTTCGCTCTAGATGAGTCAAATTTGAAATTTCAAAAAGAATTTTTTTTGCTGCCATATATAATAGAGTCTGTAATTATATATTATAGAATCATATATACCGTAAACTGGGGTGACTTTGATCACTTTTTTGATTGTATCTCAAATATTTTCAGAATATACTGAAAACAATATTATTCGATATTTTTAAAATAAGTACTGGCATGCATCGAAAAAGATTCAGTCACTACTTATTAAAAAAGTTTAGCAACAATTTTGCTGTTTTTAAATATGCTCTAAAAATTTTACACCAATCATCATTCCGGGGTGACTTTGATCACTTCATTGTTTTGATGAATTAGGTGTAACATTTCGCTACTTTCACTAAATTGAACAGCCTTAAACGACTTAAACGAGTTTATAAATATGGAAAGCAATTTGGGGGCCATTCACATTCTACGTGAACAGTTTATAATGGCGAATGTACAAGATTTTGATTATCCACTGAGAGAGTTGGTGGTCTAAAATCATCAAAAACTAGTCCACAAGGAATATGACTCATGAAATTGGCCAAATTTGCATGTTACTTCACGTCTTGGGTTTTTGTTAAGAAGAAATATGTAATACGCTGTGGAGAATATTGGAACTCAACATTGCCTTTGAGGAAAACCTTGCAAAAATAACAAAATGTATTGTTATAATATTTGTTCATCTTAAGAACTAATCTGGGAACAAAATAAAAAAAACTTTACGAATTGCAACTTGTTGCTTTGAATCTGCTTGAACCGATTGTTTGTATGCAACAAAAATCGCCAAAAATACACTTTATTTTCAATTAATATTTCAGCATGAAAAACACTCTTTAAATAGCAGGAAATGCATGAATAGTAGCAATGCGAACATATATCCACGCAATCAGTGAAGATTACGACAAGTCCTAAGCACTACGAGCGCTTTTTACCACATTTTCAAAAAAGAGGTACAGTGATCAAAGTCACCCCGGTGATCAAAGTCACTCCAGTTTACGGTAATCTGGTCAATATATAATCGAGTCTCTATATAATCGAGTCCGACCTGTATATCATCGGCCTAAAAGATAGATACTTTTGAATTCGATAGTTATCAGGAGGTTAATTTTGTAAGTCAATTTGTATGCGGGAAATTCTTTTTTGTTATACATAAATAGTGTTCTCCATACATTGTTGATGATCCTCTTCATGCAACAAACATCAATTTTGAAGTCCGCCTGCTTCGCCTTCGCCTCAATTCGCTCCTGGGTACTAGAAACAACTAACAACTCACAACTAAAATTGAACTAGTTTGAACAATTCAATTTAGGTGTCCTCTAATGTTTCTGCTGATTTACAGAGAGAAGGTACAATCCACCTTTATTTAATTTTTCTATCTAAAAAAACACAGTTTGTAAGACGGTTAGCAACCAATACATCACAAAACTATCAACTCAATTGTAGAACGTGATTTGTCAGGGCATAAAAATTGACATTTTCCACTATTTATGCATAACGAATCAGAAAAAATTGACTGAAAAATTAGCCTACTGATAATGATAGATATAAAAAGTATAGAGTATATCTCGGCCTATCTGTTGGGCCAATGATATAGAGTTTTCCAAGCGAAAACACACGAGCACTATGACACGGCCCGCTTTACACTGTATATTGAAATTTGTAAGAGTGTGAATCAAACTCGGTAGTTTTTTATTCTCTCGTTTAGATGACAGTTCTCACAGATGACAAAAAATTCTTACAGCTAACAAAGAAAAATCGAATACATCGCACTAATACAAACGCGCCTGGAGAACTCTATAAGCGAAGCAAGAATAAGCTTCGCAAAAATATAAATTACAGCCGTGCGCAAAATATAAATTACAGCCGCATTATGGGTTGACAGGATTCAGGTTTACTCGCTATCTGAACACGCTATCTGAGTTGAACAGACCGAGATAAAACGACGAATTCGTCATATTCGTCTCATTTCCATAACTGGTTAACACTCAAATGGTCAGGCAGCGGCAGTTCTGTTATGTGTGTTATGTCATTACTGTTCATTCTAAAATCGGACCGTTTTTTAGGATTCCTATGAAAAAGGCATAAAATGTATTCGTTCCGAGCTGCGAGTAACATAGATGAGAAATCGAGCTTTGTACAGAATGTGTCATAGTATCGTTTGACTTTTTCAGGTACTGTTGTCTGGACCATCTGCAGGAGAGTATGAAATAATAGAAGTTGATAATGGTCATAAAATATTACCAGATTCAATACTCTCCCCTAAATCGAATTATATGTTTGTTTTATCAGATAAAAGGGTAAGACCTGTAGCATATTTTCGTAAAATCCTCATAGAAATCTTTTTTTTTTTCAGGTGACAAAAATAAAAATTGAACATTGTAGCACGTTTACCAATTGCTCTAGTTGCCTAGATTCTAGAGATCCATTTTGTGGATGGTGTTCTCTTGAAAAACGATGCACTATCCGCAACGCGTGTCAAAAGGACACTAGTACTTCTCGCTGGCTTTCCATCAGTACAGGGCAGCAATGTATTGATTTTGAAACGGTTTCGCCAGACAAAATTCCTATTAATCAGATGACCACAGTGAATCTTGTCATTCGTACATTGCCAGAATTACCATATAATTCAAAATATAAATGTGTTTTCGGAAATGCACCGCCAATCGAAGCAAACGTTACTTTAGATGGGTTAGTATGCAGCACTCCTCCGATAGACTTGCGCCCTATGTTAAATGCCAATAGCGATCACATTCTAGTTCCTTTAAGTGTTAGAAGTTCTGAAACTAACAAAGATTTTGTTTCTCGAAATTTTGCGTTTTATGATTGTGCTCGGCATACTACCTGTCTCAAATGTCTCCGAAGTAAGTGGAATTGTAACTGGTGCATTTATGACAATAAATGTGTTTACAATACGTCAACATGCCGCAGCTCGGGCAATAGTGTGACTATTGAAAAAAACTGTCCTCATGTTAAACGACCATTGCAACCAGTGCTACTTCCGAATAAGGTTCCGAAAGAAATCAAATTGGAAATAGAGAACTTGCCGAAACCACAAAGCGCTCACACTGGATTTCTGTGTACTGTAAACATTGAAGGAGCTCACATGGTGCTACCGGCACGTGTTGAGTCTAACAAATATGTTGTGTGCGAGAAAACACTTGTAAGTATGACATTTTTTGAATAATTACCAGATTCAATACTCTCCTCTATATCTAATTATATGTTTGTTTTATCAGATAAAAGGGGAAGTTATTGACGTGGGACAACGTCTTTTCTCTATACTGGGATGCATTCTGTAACATTAGAAATGAAACTGTTAAATGTTCCATCAGATTTTAAATGACAGTAACAGCATAACCACATGATGGATAACAATAACCACTATGTTGTTGTTTAAATAAAATGTTGGATAATTTTGTAATACGCTAGTTGTCATTATTTTTTTTTAACTCTAATATTTATTCAGGCCCAACCGCTAAGTATAACGAGGCCGAATGTCTTTTGGAGTAGGGAAAAGCCAGTTTGAGTAGAGCCTGTATCCCGATTGCTCAAACGGGCATAAAAACTCTCTCATCTTTTCATAAAAATACAATTCAAAAATACAAAATTAATTTGACTTAAAACTAATATGTACGTTTTTCTATATGACTAATAACATTGAGGGATGGTGAGTCCTTATCTCTTAAAAACCAAAACCTAAGATGAAAAATAGAGAAAGAAAACAATGATAAGTATTGTTCATGAAGATCTTGACAGCAAGAAAGGAACAGAGAGAAAGATAGAGAATTCAGATATGATATTTTATTTCTTTAATGAATTCGTATATAGGGATAAGCAAATTGACGTTATGGTTGGCAAGTGCATTACGGACTTGCATTGTAGCTGGTGCATTCCGTTTCTGGAGAGATTCGAAGAGTTTTTTCTTGCTCTGTGGATTTTAGGGCATACGAAGACAATGTGTTTGATATCCTCGTACCAATCGATCCAAGAGCTTCGACAGAACTGAGGCTGTCTGGAAAGATAAAATAACACAGTGCAACAAAAATTTGATGTTTTTTCTGCCTTGGTTTCCACACATAATTTTTTTGTGTATGTTGATGCAAAACCATGATGAACATATTTCAACTTAAGGGGAAACAACAGCGCCATTTTGAATTTTTGAGAAACCGATTTTTTTTATGTTTTTAGACGCCATTTTGTTTTAAGACCAAATATCAAAATTCTATAGGTTTGTCCACATATAAGCAACTTTATACCCATCTTTAAAAAAAAACAGATCTTAAATCGGGCAAAAACTGAGCTCAAAACGGTGATTATACGAAACCGGTTTTGGCATGGTTTAGTATATTTCACAGAGCAAAATAATATCGAGTAATACGCTGATATCTGAAAGTAGTAATCAAATTATATCTTATATTGAGTGAAAAAGTCTCAGAAATCGATTGGTAGGTGTCTGATCTACGTAAAATGTCAGCAACATGTCGATTTTGCCTCAATTCTCCTACAATGGTTGTGCCAATTTTCGGGATATTTGATGATCCGTGTTGAAAACGCCATATCCGGAAAGTCCTTCCATCAAGGATACGTCTATGAAGAAAGAATTCCCTTCTGGGAGATGACCAAATTTTGCCGAAAATATTGTTGGCACAACTGTGGGTTTGAGGTGTTCAGGGATTTTGTTATTATTTTTTGTTATTTTACCAACTATGTAAACCATATTAAGATCAAAATGAGGTGCATTTTCAATACCTGGTTGTGATATTATAATGATATTTTCTCCTGCTCGGGATGGAGCAACAGACGACCTCCATAGATATGTACCGTTGGTATACTGACATACAGGGTTTCTGGACAACTTCCAAACATTTCTCATAGTTCGCAATAAGCATTGAATTTGCTATTTCCAATCTAATGAGGAAACGAAGGGCCAACTCAAATAGCCTCTCCTTGAGTGGTAGCATTCCAGCCATGACCACTAGAGACCTACTATCTCTCGATTGCATGCAGTCAAGAGCGATACGCAAACAACGGTATTGTATCCTCTCTAGCTTCAGCATGTGTGAGGCTGCGACATCTCTGAAGCATATGCTACCGTATTCTATTACGGGCAGAATCGTGGTTTGGTAGAGTCGTATCACATCCTCTGAGCTCTCCATGATGTTCCTGTTGCCATCCGAAGAAAATTAATTCTCGGTTGGCACATTTGCTTCAGGTAATTAACATGTTTTTCTCATGTGCATTTAGAGTCATACAATACTTCGAGGTATTTGAAGCTAGGCGACTGAGTGATGGGTCTTCCGGACAGAGCCAAACGGGGTGGTGGTCGATTTTTTGAAAAGACCACCATCGACGACTATCTGCTCACTTGCTCGGATGAAAGCTATGACGTAATTGTTTTCACTGAAACATGGCTAAACGACCGTACACTGTCGAGCCAATTTTTTGGTGACAACTACGAGGTTTTCCGTACAGATCGCTGCCCTCTGAATAGCACTAAATTGACTGGAGGGGGAGTGCTAATAGCTGTCAATCATCGATTTAAGGCTGTGCTAATCGATAACGACTTGTGGGCGAGCATTGAACAGGTTTGGGTTCGGTTGACGCTTCCCGGCTACTCGCTTTTCCTTTGCTCCGTCTACATCCTATCAGACAGGACACGTGACTTGACGCTTATAAACACACACTCAAACTCGTTGAACTCAATCTGCGAGCAAGCACATTCCAACGACGAGGTAGTTTTGTTTGGGGACTTCAACTTTTCCGGTGTTAAATGGCGCTCTAGCTCCAATGATTTTTTGTTTGCTGATCCAACGGCGTCGTCTTTTCACGATGGAATCAACAACTTGCTCGACTGCTATAGCTCCAATCTTCTACGGCAGATCAATCACATAAACAACGATGGCAGAACATTGGATCTCTGCTTCGTCAGCAATTTCGATTGTGCACCGCTTATTACCATTGCTGTTACTCCCCTGGTGAAAACTGTAGCACACCATCCTGCATTATACCTTACAGTCAAGAGTATTCCTTCGGACTTCAGCTGCATGATCGATACTATCAGCTACAATTTTAATAAAGCGGACTACGACAGTATTCTCACCCCTCTGTCAAATATTAATTGGAATGATAATGTTGACAACGACAATACCGATACAGCAGTTCAAACTTTTTCTAACATTATGAACTATGTTATTGATCGTCACGTGCCTAAGCGAGGTGTCTCTAAATATAAACGCTCACCGTGGCAGACTAGCGAACTGCGACACCTAAAATCTTACAAGCGTGCTGCTTTGAGGAAGTATTCCAAGTATGGAGAAATTTCTTTGCGAGACGATTACCTAAAAGTCAACTATGCCTACAAACGGATGAGTCGAGAGTGTCATGCTAATCATTTACGCAGTGTACAAAACAAACTGAAGTCGGATCCTAAGGGGTTTTTGAATTACGTTAATGAGCAGAGAAAAGAGCGGAGACTTCCTTTAACAATGATCTACGGCAACGAAAGGAATCAACTTACACAGCATTAGCGACCTCTTTGCTCAAAAGTTTTCCAGCGTTTTCTGCAACAAATCACTGTCACAGGATGAAGTATCGTTAGCCGCAAGCAACGTATCGCTGTATGGACAGTCTTTTACTGACATCAATATCGACGTCTCGACGATCCAGTCGGCGCTTTCGAAACTTAAGCCTTCCTTCTCGACCGGCCCAGATGGTATACCGGCTATTCTACTGGAGCGATGCGCCAACGGCTTACTTACTCCGCTTTGTCATCTTTTCCGCCTCTCACTCTCTACAGGCAACTTTCCATCTGCATGGAAGTTCGCCTATATGTTTCCGATTTACAAAAAAGGTGACAAGAGAAACGTCGATAATTACCGCGGAATCTCCGCCTTAAATGCAGTCTCAAAACTGTTCGGGCTGGTCGTAATGGGAGCGATTTTTCACCATTGTAAGCCCCTTGTCTCCGATACGCAGCATGGATTCATGCCAAAGCGTTCAACAACGAAGAATCTTCTAACGTTCACATCATTCGCAATGGATATTATGTCTGGAGGGCACCAAACCGACGCTTTATACACTGATTTATCAGCAGCCTTCGATAAAATTAACCACAACATTACCATTGAAAAACTCTACCGAATGGGATTTGGCGGAAACATTTTACGCTGGCTTCAATCGTATCTTGTGGATCGCCACATCATGGTAAAAACTGGAGACAACAGATCGCGAAAATTTTATGCTTCTTCCGGAATCCCACGAGGTAGTCACCTCGGGCCTTTAATCTTCATCCTCTTCTCCAACGATGTGAACTGCATTCTCAGTCGCCCCAGAATATCTCTTGCCGACGACATGAACATTTACGCCAAAGTGAGGTGCTCAGAGGATGCTCTCTATCCACAACATCAGTTGGAACATTTTGCCAAATGATGTGACATCAAAAGGATGACTCTAAATCCGGAAAAATGTTCTGTGATTTCGCTGACCAGGAAAAAGTGACCTGTTATGTTCGACTACCAGTTTGGGGCAGTGCCGATCAAGCGTGAAGCATTTGTAAAAGATTTAGGAGTGCTGATAGATAGTTAACTCACTTTTAAGGAGCATATCTACTATATCGTTGCCAAAGCCTCGCGAAATTTGGGAATGATAATGAGAATGGCCAAGCATTTCAGGGACGTGTACTGCTTGAAAAGTCTATATTGCTCATTAATTCGCTAGACGCTAGAATACTGTTCGGCAGTGTGGAACCCTCATTACTTTGATGGTGCCAACAGAATCGAAGCAATTCAGCGGAGATTTGTACGTTTTGCTCTTCGACATCTACCTTGGAACGATCCTCACCAGCTCCCCAGTTAAAGAATGAAACAGACTTATGGAACGTCGTAAATGCAGCGAGAAATGCTAGTCCAGCTTCTATTCGTGAAAACCTGGTGGTAAACATACCACGAAGAATAAATATGGTTCTACAAAACAAAGTACAGGCCACGAAATATTGAAAGAGAGTTTTATAACGTAAAAAGTCACTTTTCTATGTAGAAAAATAAAGCTTATTTGGAATATTTTGTATGTATATTTTAATGCTGTTGCGACAAATAATGCTGTTGCAGTTGCAGACAACGACGATTCTGGGAACAACCATCCTAATATATTGCACTACGACGACTTCGACGATTTAAGAAGGCATAACAATTTTGACGGCGAGAGCGTTTACGCCCTTGTCACAGGCGAGTACCGAGTAGCTGATTTCAACCCGCCAACATCTGCATCTTCATCTTTTCAGCGATGCAATGTTTCTGGTGCCGGTGTCGATGATCTGCAGTTACTTCGTGTATATTACCAAAATACGAGAGGACTTGTACCAAACTCGACGATGTTTACCTGGCTGTTACGGAAAACGACTATGATGTCTATGTACTGACGAAGACCTGGCTTGATAATCGCTTCAATTCTCAACAGCTATTCGGCGATGCGTACACTGTTTTCTGAACCAACCGTAATTCCAACAACAGTGTTTTCATGCGTGGAGGTGGTGTTTTGATTGCTGTTTCGTCGTCATACGTCTGCCATCAAATCACTGAATGTGTTCCAGCTAATCTTGAAACGACTTGGGTTAAAATTCTAGGCACCAACATTTTCATTACTAGATTATCTTATAATGACGGAAATAATTGTTTACCACCCAACATTAACAGTTGAGGTAGTTATCACAATGAATGGATACACATATGAGCATACGTTAACACATATACATGCAAATGCCATAATATAAAAATGTTTCAAAAGCATCACGCGAAAAATCCAGATGACTACTATTGGTTACCGAAATACATCCTAAAATGGCCAAGTTCTGCCTAATCTGGGTATTTCGATGGTGAAGATGCCGACTTCCAGTTTCTGGAAAACAGCTTATAGTGACCAAATATCCATTATCAGCATTGTGGAAGCGTTATACCCAGAGGCCAGAAATAAACTCAGGACGCCATTTCAAATTTCTAGATAGTAGCAGTCAATCTGCTTCGCTTGACAGTACTCGAAGATCTTGTTCTGGGTGGCTTCCGCCTTGAAGAGTAGATACAGATCCCGCAAAGCTGATCGTGCACCGATGAAATTTGTTCCATTGTCGCTGAACACTTCTTTCGGAAAGCCTCGCCGGGATACGAAGCGCTGAAATGCGGCCAGGAATGAATCTGCTGACAAATCTTCCACTGCTTCCAGATGCATGGCCTTCGTGACCATGCATACAAAGGCACAGATGTAACCCTTTATAGAAGTGGCTTTCCGTCCAGGTTGCTTCACGTAGATTGGACCTGCAAAGTCAAGTCCAACTCTCTCAAAGGCTGGTGCAGAGGTGACACGGTATGACGGCAAATCCCCCATTTGTTGATCCATCGTATTAGGCTTCATTCGGAAGCAAGTGACACAACCTCTCAACACCTTTCTGATGGTAGATCTTGCGTTGATCAACCAAAACTGTTGTCGTAGAAGATATTGAACGCTGCTGCATCCAGTATGGAGATTCTCGCGATGAATATCGGCGATTAAACCACGAACGATGGGACTCTTGTCAGGTAATATCAACTGATGTTTCACTTCGAATGGTAGATCAGAATGGCTAAGTCGACCACCCACTCGCAATAGATCATTGTGCAGAAACGGTTTCAAGTTATTTAGACGATGGTTGAACTCTCCTGACCTAATGCACTCGATCTCCTTAGAGAACTCCTGATGCTGAACAGCTCCAACGATACAATGCAATGCCGTTCGAAGTTCTGGTAAGGTGAGGTACGCTAAAAGCAACCGGTCTTCCTTCTTCTTTCTAGTATTCGATGTGGAGCGTAGCACGTATGCCGAAATCCGCTGCGTTTTCCGGAAGGAGCTATAATTTGTCAAGAGTGGGAATTCTTCGTAGTTCATCACTGGCAAAGCTGCCAGCTGGACCCTCAACTCTGGAATCTCGACATCCGTAGAGTAATTGGTTCCTCTTCTTGGTAGTCGACGGTACGCAAAAAGTGAGGTCCATTCCACCAGAGATCATTTTCTGCTAATTCCTTGGCAGCTTGTCCTCGTGACACACTGTCCGCTGGATTCTGGTCGGTCCGAACGTACTTCCAGACAATATGCTTGTGGGACGTAATCTCTGCAACTCTGTGGCGAACAAACACTTGAAGACTATCAAGTGGCTTTCGTAGCCATGCCAGTACAACCTGGCTATCAGACCACAATATCGTAGACGTGAAGTTCATTTCTAATGCTTCTTCAACCTTACTATTTAACCTTGTTAGAAGTCGAGCGGATAATAACTCTTTTCTCGGAATCGTCACAGGTGTGATCGGTGCTATTTTAGACTTCGCGCTGACTAGCCTCAATGATGCTCTGCCATCAGGAAAACTCGACCTCACGTATACGCAAGCACCGTATGCCTTCTGGGAGGCATCGGCGAACCCATGAAGCTCGTAGTGGATAGCTTCGCTCGATATAACTTGGCGCGGAATCCGAATCTGCTCACAAGATGGCAGCGATGTCAAAAAGCTTTCCCATTGGTACAGAAGGCCATCGTCTAACGGATCGTCCCATTTCAGCTCACAAATCCATAGATTTTGCATCAGAATCTTCGCCACTACTACCACAGGAGAAATAAGACCAAGAGGATAGAAAATCTTGGCGATTTCGGACAGAACTTTTCGCTTTGTTGGTCCTTTGATCTTCTCTGGAGAATGCGATCGGAACAGGAATTCATCAGTAGAAGGGTTCCACATTAAACCCAATGTTGTTATAATGTCGTTGATACCGCTGTCACCAAGTGAAACGCATCGCTCTCTGTCTTCATTGGGAATAGGATCCAAAAGGCTATCGTTGGAAGACCACTTGTGTAGATGCATCCCACCAGACTTCAGTAGGCCTATCAGTTGGTCCCGAAGTTCACACGCTTCTACATAATCGTCGGAACCAAACAGTGCATCATCGATGTAGAAATTCCTTTCCACGATCATCGCTGCGAGAGGGAATCTGTGTCGTTCATCGCGAGCTAATTGAAGAAAAGCCCGCGTTGCCAAGAATGGGGCCGCTGCTGTACCATATGTCACTGTTGATAACTCGAGGACTCGCAGAGGATCTTGAGGGGACTTTCGCCAGAAAATCCGCTGTAATGGAGTGAAGGCGGGGTCGATCAGCATCTGACGATACATTTTTGATACGTCTGCACTCAAAACGTATCGAAACTTTCGAAAGCGAAGAATTATGGACAGAAAATCGCTCTGCACCGTAGCACCGACCATCATCACGTCGTTGAGTGATAATCCAAACACCTTGGCCGATGCGTTGAACACAACTCGACATTTGGTAGTCGTTTTTGAGGGACGTAAAACAGCATGATGAGGAAGATAAAACTTCAATATTCCAGGGGGGTCATTATGCTCGTTGATCTCGTGGCAATGCCCAAGAGCCTCGTACTCATCCAAGAAGGCGTCGTACTGGACTTTCAAATCTGGGTTACGTTGTAGCTTCGATTCCAACATGTTAAATCTTCGCAAGGCCATAGAACAAGAATCTGCCAGCTGGGGAGCGTTGTCCTTCAGCGGTAGATGGAGGATAAATCGACCACTGTCATCTCGACGATACGTTGCAGTGAAGTGTGCTTCGCACTGCTCCTTCTCGCTCGAAGGAACCATCTCTGGTGAAACGCTTTCCACTTCCCAAAATTTATGCATAAGCTCTTCCATTGGATCGACGCTAACAGCGCAAGAGTTCATCGCAAGGTTTGAACAGGACCTCTCGAGCAGCTTACCACCCACTAACCATCCCAGTTGGGAGTCATGAAGGCTAGGTAGGTCGTCGTTTAGTTTTAAGCACGCTGGTTTCATTATATCATAGAACCAGTCCATGCCAATAAGCAAATCAATTTGGCTGGGTTCAAGGAACGACGGATCAGCCAGTTTTAGACCTTGTGGCAGTTCCCAATTGTCCAAATTTATCTTCACCGATGGAATGCGACCGGTAATTTTCGGTGAGACCAAGCAATTCACGAGGAATGAGTAGTCATTACATCTAGAGCGGACATTTATGGTGCATTTCTGTTTAATAGTTGATCTCACACTGCCAATGCCTGTTATCGGGACACTTACTTCTTCCACTTTAATCCCAAGAGTAGCGACCAGTGATTGCGTTACAAAACTCACTTGGGATCCGCAGTCCAACAGGGCTTTGCACAAACGAGAGCGCTGATGTTGATCATCCACTTGAACAAGGGCGGTTAGTAAGATCACCTGACTCGCCAAATTCATCGGGTTGTTAGTGTGTACTGCCGTTACCAATGGCTGGGTCTTCGGTTTTCTTATTGGACTCCGGTGCTTTACTGGAGCCAGGAATTCCAATCGCAGAATTTGGGTTAGACTGAGAATGCTTCTCTTCACTGCTCTCACTCGTAGGCCTCGTCGAGCTGGCATTGCCCTCCAAGTGCAGCAATGTGTAATGCTTCTTGTTGCACCTAAAGCAAGACTTCTTCGATGGACAGTTCTTCACGCTGTGTCCACGCCTCAAGCAGTTAAAACAGATGTTCCTCTCTTTAACTTTGGACAGCCGTTCACTCGTGGAAAGGCTGTTGAACGACGAACACTTGAACATAGGATGTCTTTCTCCACACATCTCACAATGTGGATCCGATGCCGAAGAGGCCGTTGTGGTGTTGGCCTTCGAAACTGCAGATTTTCCTGTTAGTTGTTTCGCTGTTCCTCGCTGGAACCGAGATTCTTCGTTTGAACTCTGACATCTCTCCAGAACTGAGACGCGGTCCTTCAAAAACTTGATGGTGTTTTCGTAGGTGGGAAGCTCGCCTCGCTTTATTGTTGATTCCCACTCTTTCTTCGTTGTCGCATCCAAAGAACGAGCGACAAGATGAACGACAATTAGCTCCGACACACCTGGGAATTGCTGGTTGAGGAACTTGAGATTCTCCACGTGACCGCTAATAGTTTCGATCAGTGTTTTCAGATCGGCATAATCATCCTTCGGTATTTTCTTTGTTCCGAGTAAGCCAGCGATGTGAATGTCGATCATTCGCCTTTTATCCTCGAAACACTCCTCTAAAAGTTTCCAGGCGTGTTCGTAGTTCCCGTCGCTAATCGTCTTCACATCGATAAGCCCCATTGCGTCACCAACGAGAGCCTTCTCAAGATGGTACAGCTTTATGCGTGGTGCTTCGTTGGTACGGTCCACGGCGTCGCGAAACATGATTTTAAATTTTTCCCAGTTCTCGTATCTTCCGTCAAACGTGGGAATCGCACGAGGAAGGGACTGCTGGATTACCACCGGTTGCTGATTCCCAGTGACTGGGGCCATTTGTTGGAGCTGATTCTGTGGAGGTGCTGTCAGATTCCCGAGCCAGGTTTCGAGAATAGTTGATACCTCTTCATGTAACGTTTCAAAACTCAAGTACTTTGCATCCTGCTCTTCTCGTTTGTTGATTGAAGGCCTGGCCACAACTTGCTGATGTAACTGGTGATATTCGGTGTATGCGGTTTCCACCTTCTTGATATTGACCTTTACTTGAGCAGGAGTTAGTTCAGTCTGATCCGCTTCGGCTCGAGCCAAGATGTTCTTGATTCGAGTGACATTTCCTTGAGCCATTCCACGCATGTGGACCAGCGTATTCAATGCAGCTTCTGCCTCTTCATTGCCCTTATTGGTTTTGGCTGGCGTATGCAACGTCGTCATTTTCACACTTCACTTTTAGTCTCTTTGATTGTTTAACTTTCACTTATGAGTTCTTTGAGTGTTTTTAGCGTTGTTTCACTTTCAATCTCCGTGTTTGCCTCCGACCTCCAACATCCATCCCACACTCCGATGTAACAGTTCGCAATCACCAGGTGACTCAAAAGATGAACCGAATACGCTCACGGTTGAGTATCCGGTTCGAAGGACCAAAAAATATGTTGGGGCTGCAGTGGACTGTGACTGCGCCGGTCGGTAAACGTTGCTTGCGTTCCCAGCGGGAACCAAGCCGGATGGGAGCAGGACCCTTTCGTTCCTTCCCAGGAGGGCAACTAGATTGGCCGGACTCCTTTGATCGGCTTCGCCTCATGAGGCCGCGACGTGATTGGCCTGGACTAGCCCACTTGGCTAGCAGCAATCAAACTCGAAGATATGAGCCTTGAAAAAGACTCTCAAAAAACTCTTCAATTTCGATTAACTCTTACGGGTGGAGACGGAGGACAGAATGTTCGGCGGTCGGGTGCAAACACAGAACTACTGTTTACACGAATTTATTCATTTTTCTCTTCTTCTTATTCTTAATATCTATTCTTCGCGATAAAGTTCTTCGCGGTGACGCAACTTTTGCCCACCGATGCTACTGCTACTGCAGCTACTATTATTGCTGCTATTGTTCTCCTTTCACTGTCTGCTTTCTACTGTTTATCGTATCGCGGTTGGAAAAATACTAATAAATGCTGCCGCATCTGTTGCTCTTTTATATCATTTCGCAGTGCTAAAGTATACAAAGGGGCGGGGCTGAATCTCACACCGCTGTTTACCTACTGCGACGCAATTAGTGGATATAAAGCGTTCGCTCGCTGCCACTCTGTCGATTCAGTTCGAACAGGTTGGACTGAACAGTACCTAAACTAAAGATCCGATTACAATGAAATTCAAAAGGGTGTTATAAGGCCACTAGACCTTTCATTTGCAACTGATTTCGTGAAAATCGGTCTAACCATCGCTGAGAAAAGTGAGTTAGTTCAAGCAGGCTTTGGTATAATATGATTTCACATTTTGATAAATAACGGACAGAGGCACTAACCGATTACAATGCAATTTTAAAGCAATCTATGGGACGACTAGACCTTTCGTTCGAGACTAATTTTGTGGAAATCGGTCCAGCCATCTCTGAGAAAAACGAGTGAGTTTAAACAGCTTTTGGAAAACATTTCTCTACATAACTTTTGAACCATATGTTTAATCATTATGAAATTTATAAGTTAGGGGTTCTGGAGAGCCCGTTCATTTGACACCAGTTTCAATTCAATAACAACCTATGGCTCATTCCGCGTCGAACACTCGACAGAAACGGACGTGCAAACTGGTCGTTCTATTACAATCCGGTCCGTGTGTACGAATAGCCAAACAAAAGAGTGTATTATTCAAGGCCATCAGTTGACAGTCGAGTCCGTGTCGCTGTGCTGAGTGATCTCACACCCGGCTCACTGCTGGTGGCTGTATTGGTGCTGCTGTACTGGTGCTGCTGGCTGCTTTGGGTGCAGCTTCGAACGATCGGACAACCACTGCTGGAAGGAAGAAGTAAATAGGTACGTGTTCTTGTCGGCGCTAGTGCGCTAGTGCGCTACATTGAGCGCGATGGATATAGATCCCTCGCCTCCCGTGCCACCATCCCCGAACCCCCCTGACCCTGACCCTTCTGTTACCCCCTCCCCTGTTCATTCTCCAGTCCCCCCTCGCCCCAGGCTTTACCCGGACGGATCTCAACAGGGCAGCTATACTGTTTATTTTCGTCCAAAGGCAGGAGTGAATTCAAAGCGATTAAACATACTGCAAAATTCAAAAGACCTGACGAAGGGGTACAAGGCCGTGACCGAAATTTCCAAGGTCCGACCTAACAAGCTCCGTGTCGTGGTCAGTGATCTGGCACAGGCCAATGCTATCGCTTGCTCTGAGCTCTTCACACGCGAGTATCGCGTTTACATACCCGCACGAGACGTGGAGATCGACGGTGTCATAACCGATTCGAGTCTGTCTGTCGAGTGTATCCTAAAAAGCGCAACCGGTTGCTTCAAAAATACCGAAACACAGGCGAAGATTTTGGATTGTAAGCAATTGCGGTCCATGTCTCTCGTCGGCGGTAAAAAAGTTTACACTCCGTCAGACTCGTTTCGCGTTACGTTTGCCGGATCTGCACTCCCTAGCCACGTCTCGATCGACCGGGTTCGTCTGCCTGTGCGATTGTATGTACCCCGTGTTATGAATTGCACCAATTGCAAGCAGTTAGGCCACACAGCCGCCTACTGCTGCAATAAGGCACGATGTAGCAAGTGTGGGGAGACTCATGTGGAAGATTCTTGCAGTGTTAATGCTGAAAAATGTATTCACTGTGGGGAAAACCAGCATGAGCTCTCCACATGCCCGGTGTACATGCAGCGCAGAGATAAAATCAAGCGGTCACTTAAGGAGCGTTCAAAGCGTTCTTACGCTGAGATGCTGAAGAAGACCGTGACCACTTCTACCATAACATCGAACCCCTTTGATCTGTTGCCCTCCGATGAAACCGATTCTGACGATTCATCAGCGGGAACATCTTATGCCAATCCTGGGGAGTCTAGGAAGAGGAAAAATGTTTCTTCTCCTAAATTTCCCCGTAAAGGTCCTAAGATTTCCCAAAGTGTAATGAAAAGTACGAACAAACCAAACAGTGCTGCGGAAAAACCGAAGCAAACTCCTCCTGGGCTTGCAAATTTAAAGTCCCAGAAGGAGTTCCCAGCACTGCCAGGAACATCTAAAACCCCAGTTGTTCCTTTTGCACATCCAGTTGATGAAACAAACTCTGGATTAGTGAAATTTTCTGACATTGTGGACTGGATTTTTGAAAATTTCAATATACCCGATCCAATTAAAATTTTTCTTACAGCATTCCTCCCAACAGTTAGATCATTTTTGAAACAGTTGACTGCCCAATGGCCCCTCCTTGCAGCGATTGTATCCTTCGATGCCTAATTCAACTGCGTATATGAAGGATTCTATCTCTGTCTTACAGTGGAATTGTAGAAGTATTTTACCTAAAATTGATTTGTTTAAAGTTTTGATAAATAAAAACAAATGCGATGCATTTTCCCTTTGTGAAACTTGGCTTACTTCAAATATTGATCTCAACTTCCATGATTTTAATATTATTCGCCTTGATCGAGACACCCCATATGGAGGAGTACTTTTAGGGATTAAAAAGTGCTATTCTTTCTATCGTATTAACCTCCCCTCGATTCCAGGCATCGAAGTTGTCGCATGTCAAATGACAATACAAGGTAAAGAGCTTTGTATTGCCTCAATATATATTCCTCCCAGAGCACAGGTTGGGCAACGGCTGCTCTTTGATTTAATAGAACTTCTTCCCTCGCCACGTTTGATTTTGGGAGACTTCAACTCTCATGGCGTGGCTTGGGGTTCCCCATACAATGATAACCGCTCCTCTTTAATCTATAACCTTTGCGATGACTTCGACATGACTATTTTAAACAACGGTGAAATGACACGTGTCCCGAAACCTACAGCGCGCCCAAGCGCTTTGGATCTATCCTTATGTTCGACGTCGCTACGGTTGGATTGCACATGGAAGGTAATCCTTGATCCTCACGGTAGCGACCATTTGCCTATTCTTATTTCAATTAATAACGGGTCGACTCGCATGCGACCAATTGACATTCCGTATGACCTCAAATGATTTCAAAAGCGGTCGAGTCGATACAACATCATCCACCACTTGAAGAATACAACCTCCTCGCGGGCTTGATTATCGACGCCGCGTTGCAAGCCCAAACGAAGAAATATCCCGGCGTAACAATCAAAGAACGGCCTCCCACTCCGTGGTGGGACCTAGAGTGCTCCGATGTCTACACGCAAAGATCCGACGCGTTTAAGGCCTACCAGAAGGGAGGTATACCTGGCGAATATTTACGGTATTCGGAGCTTAATACCAAGCTTAAAAGTTTGGCTAAAGCAAAGAAACGCGGATATTGGCGTCGGTTCGTGAACGAGACGTCGAGGGAGACATCGACTCTTTGGAACACAGCCCGAAGAATGCGGAATCGCGTAACGGTCAACGAAAGCGAGGAGTCTTCAAGTCGGTGGATATTTGATTTTGCCAGGAAAGTATGTCCGGACTCTGTTCCTGAGCAAAACATTGTTCGCGATGCGTCTCCGGGCCACGACGCGATAGAATCACCTTTTACGATGGCAGAATTTTCAGTTGCCCTCCTGTCCTGTAACAATAACGCGCCTGGGTTAGATAGAATCAAATTCAACTTGTTGAAGAATCTACCCGGCAATGCCAAGAGGCGCTTGTTGAACTTGTTCAATAAGTTCCTGGAGCAAAACATTGTACCGCAGGATTGGAGGCAAGTGAAGGTGATCGCCATCCAAAAACCAGGGAAACCAGCTTCTGATCACAACTCTTATAGGCCGATTGCAATGCTATCCTGTATCCGGAAATTGATGGAAAAAATGATACTCCGTCGTTTAGACCATTGGGTCGAATCAAATGGTCTACTATCAGATACTCAATTTGGCTTCCGCCGTGCCAAAGGGACGAATGATTGTCTTGCGTTGCTTTCAACAGATATTCAGCTGGCGTATGCTCGCAAAGAACAAATGGCGTCTGCGTTCTTGGACATTAAGGGGGCTTTTGATTCCGTTTCTATTGACATTCTTTCGGGTAAACTTCACCGACAAGGATTTTCTCCAATTTTGAACAATTTTTTGCACAATTTGTTGTCCGAAAAGCACATGCATTTTACGCACGGAGATTTGGCAACTTTTCGCATTAGCTACATGGGTCTTCCCCAGGGCTCATGTTTAAGCCCCCTTCTTTACAACTTTTATGTAAATGACATCGACGAATGTCTGGCAAATTCATGCACGATAAGACAACTTGCAGACGACAGTGTAATCTCTGTTACAGGAGCCAAAGCTGCCGATTTGCAAGGACCATTGCAAGATACCTTGGACAATTTGTCTGCTTGGGCTTTACAGCTAGGTATCGAATTCTCTCCGGAGAAGACTGAGATAGTAGTTTTTTCTAGGAAGCGTGAACCTGCTCAGCTTCAAACACAATTAATGGGTAAAACGATTTCTCAGGTTTTGGTACACAAATATCTTGGTGTCTGGTTCGACTCCTAATGCACCTGGGGTTGTCACGTGAGGTATCTGATGAAAAAATGTCAACAAAGAGTGAATTTTCTTCGTACAACAACCGGACAATGGTGGGGAGCCCACCCAAGAGACCTTATAAGGCTTTACCAAACAACGATATTGTCTGTCATTGAGTACGGGTGTTTCTGCTTCCGCTCCGCAGCAAACACACATTTGATCAAACTGGAGCGAATACAATATCGTTGTTTGCGTATCGCCTTGGGTTGCATGCAATCGACCCATACGATGAGTTTGGAGATCTTAGCTGGAGTACTACCATTGAAAACCCGCTTCTGGAGCCTGTCTTCTCGTATTCTAATCAAATGTGAGGTCTTGAACCGTCCCGTGATTGAAAATTTTGAAAGGTTAATCGAACTTAATTCTCAAACCCGTTTTATGACATTGTATTTCAATCACATGTCCCAAAATATTAACCCTTCTTCGAATATTCCAAATCGTGTCGACTTATCAAATACTTCTGATTCTACTGTGTTTTTCGATACATCCATGATAGAAGAAACTCGTGGAATCCCGGATCATTTACGCGTGCAGCAGATCCCTAAAATTTTTTCCAATAAATATCGAAACATCAACTGCGACAATATGTACTACACTGACGGATCACTTCTTGATGGGTCCACTGGCTTCGGTATCTTCAATAACAATTTAACCGTCTCCCATAAGCTCGATAATCCTCCCATAAGAATTAGCTGCAATTCAGTACACCCTAGGGATTATCGAAAAAATGCCCACGGACCATTATTTCATCTTTACGGACAGTCTCAGTTCCATTGAGGCTCTCCTATCGATGAAAGATGTTAAGCACTCTCCGTATTTCCTGGGGAAAATACGGGAACATCTGAGTGCTTTATCCGAAAAATCTACTCAGATTACCTTAGCGTGGGTCCCTTCTCATTGCTCGATACCGGGTAATGAGAAAGCGGACTCTTTGGCTAAGGTGGGCGCAACAAACGGTGATATTTATGTAAGACCAATTGCCTTTAATGAATTTTTCGCATTTGTACGTCAGAATGCGATCATCAGTTGGCAAAATTCTTGGACCAAGGGGGAACTGGGAAGGTGGTTACATTCCATAATCCCCAAGGTATCGACGAACCCGTGGTTCAAGGGGTTGGATGTAGGTCGGGATTTCATTTGCGTGATGTCCTGGCTTATGTCCAATCACTATAGATTTGACGCGCATCTCCGTCGTGTTGGGCTCGGGGAGAGTGGTATCTGTGCCTGTGGTGAAGGTTATCACGACATAGAGCACGTTGTTTGGTCATGCCCTGTACACCGTGACGCCAGGTCTAGATTAATAGCTTCCCTGCAGGCCGAAGGTAGGCAGCCGGCTGTTCCTGTTCGTGATGTCTTGGCGAGCCGTGACCTATCCTACATGTCCCTTATATACGTTTTCCTGAAATCCATCCACGCCCCAGTTTAGTCCTATCCCCTTCCGCCTACATCCAACCAAACGACAAGAACACGTTAAGACCCCGGATCCGGAAACAGCAATCAGACCCGCCCGATGGAAACAACCCAATATGCCAGTCCGTAATATCTTGGCCCAGCAGCGGAACAAATTTAATATGCTGCTTACCTATGGCAATGAAAACCATCAAACAGCAAACCTGTGCTTTTAATGCAAAATATTCTAGCTTTAAGTTAGATTTAGTTTCAGCTCGTAGTCGGCAGCGAGGATAAAAAATTTGCTTTTAGTTATTAAGATACTTTAGAAAGTAAGCTACCAGATATAATTGGCGCCGTTAAACATTGAATTGTATTTGTGCCGTGTCAAATAAACTATAGATGAAGAAAAAAAAACAACCTATGGCGCAACTAGACCTTTCATTAGCAATTAAATGCATGGAAATCTGTCCAGCTATATCTGAGAAAAGTGGGTGAGAAAAAATAGTTGCACACACACACACACACATACATACATACATACAGAAAATGCTCAGCTCGTCGAACTGAGTCGAGTGGTATACGACATTCGGCCCTTTGGAGCACTTTCATACCTTTAGTTTTTGCAGTGATTGCTATACCTTTCTAGGAGAAAAGCAAAAATCGTGAAGAAAGTCTTGTTTTTTGAGCATTTGGTGGATATAGACTGTTCCGAAAATTATAAATACATCTTCATTCTTGAATAAAACAAAAAATACAGGATTTTTCGGGTCATTTTATTCTGAAATATAGATAATAAGTGTTTTCTTTCCAGTTTTAATTCAAGTTGGGATTATTTTTCGTAGGATACGCGAGTTCTCTAACTCATAAGCTTTTGCACAGTGTGTTCTCCGACCATTTTTACCACTTTAAGCCAATCTTTTTAAAATTTTTCAACATTGTCCGCTGGTTTGACATATTTCCTCAGCTTTGCCTTGGTCAAAGCCCAAAAAGTTTCAATAGGGCGAATTTCAGGGCAGTTTGGAGGATTCATCTCCTTTGGGACACATGTGACATTATTTGTTTTATACCACCCTAGTGCATCCTTAGAGTAATGGCAAGAAGCAAGATCGGGCCAAAAGATTGGAGGATTGTTATGCTGCTTAACCATGGGTAACAACCTTTTCTGCAAACACTCTTTCACGTAAATTTTACAATTCATTGTGTCATTCGTAATGAATGGACGAGATATTTTCCCACATTCACAAATTGCCTGCCAAACCATTACCTTCTTGCCGAATTTTTCGGTGTAAATGGCTTTCACTGGTCCAGGGACATCCTTTCCCTTTGGTGATGTATAAAATTGCGGTCCTGGCAGAGTCTTATAGTCCAGACCACTCACGGTGCCTCATTTGTGCACATTCGCTTTCTTTGCTCGGGAGAAGAAAGGCCACGCATTTTCAAAATTTCGCACTGAATGTTAAAAAAAATGACAGCATCTGTTTCTTTTGGATGTAAACAACAGGACGCAGCCAACATTTGGTTGAATACTGCACGTTATTTGGAATGACGGTTGATCGTAAGTGTATTCATAATTATCGGAACGGTCTATATTACCCCTTAAAAACGCGCTGGCTGACCGAAATGGCAGTTGGCAATGGGAGCTGAATACGTTGCAGAAAAACGGTACCCTGTGTCGACCCTGTGCAAGCTTCCGGACGGTTACATGTAGGTGGATATTCCGTATTAAGCCTGTGTCTTTCCCTTTTCCTGCTGTTTTTCATTAGTCGCCGATTGGATACGATTCAAAATTGCATTGATGCTACTCACTAAATACAGTCATGGAGAAAATAATAAATACACTTGCAGTTTTGGTTAATTTTCCATATTTTGGGCACTGATTTTAGTTCTTATATGATGATATGTTACTTCATTACGATCTGCAGGCACTCTCTTTCAAAGAGGAACGGAGAAATAACTGGAATTTTCCTGTGTCGGTGATTCCGAATGTTTTTTGCGTGAGATAGTGTTTTTAAGGTGGCAAAAAAAAACAATTGAAATATATATACAAAACATTCCAAATAAGCTTTATTTCTCTATATATCGTTAGCAAAGTGACCTTTCACGTTACAAAACTCACTTTCAATGTTTCGTGGCTAGTCCTTTGTTTTGTAGAACCATATTCAATCTTCGTGGTATGTTTACCAACAGGTTTTCACGAGTAGAAGCTGGACTAGCATTTCACGCTGCCTGTACGGCGTTACATAAGTCTGTGTTATTCTTTGGATGATGCTTTGCAACCTTGACTGTCACAATGTTCCATAGAATTTCTAAAGGATTAAAATTAGGAGACTGCGCTGGACAATCTAAGAAATTTGTATTTTAGTTTGAAAATCATCTTCGTGTTTTCAATACTGTATGTTTAGGATCGTTATACTGCTTAAAGATCCAGCAAAGTGGCATGTTTTCTTCGGCATACGGGAGCAAAATCAACCACCTAAGTATACAGAAAACTTTACTCTACTTCAAAAGCGACACATTTTGACAAGAACTGAATTTTGTAAAAAGTTCTTAGACTAGGGTGCAACTAAATGGCACATCGTGTTCTGGTCGGATGAGTCGAATTTTATCATTTTTGGTCCAAATGGTCAGCAGCTAGTGAGAAGACAGGTAAATACTGCATTCAACGCACAATTACCCAGAAAGTAGTAAAATTTGTAAGTGACCACAAAATGGCGTGGTGCTGTTTTTTGATGCTGGTGTGGAACCCATTCATTTTATAATATAGACTATGAATACTAACAACTATGTAGATATTTTACGTAGCGTGATGCTTCCGTATGCCAAAGAAAACATGCCTCTTTATTGGAAGGTAACGATCTTTACTATACAGCATTGAAAACTTGAAGAGGAAAATACAAAATTGTTGGATTGGCCGGCATAGTTCCTAACTTGAACCGTATCAAAAATTTATGGAAGATTGTTGAGTGCTACGTTACAAAGCATCATCTAAAGAATGAAACAGACTTATGGAACGTCGTAAATGCAGCGTGAAATCCTAGTCCAGCTTCTATTCGTGAAAACTTGGTGGTAAACATACCACGAAGAATAAATATGGTTTTACAAAACAAAGTACAGGCCACGAAATATTGAAAGTGAGTTTTATAACGTAAAAAGTCACTTTTCTATGTAGAAAAATAAAGCTTATTTGGAATGTTTTGTATGTATATTTTAATGCTGTTGCGACAAATAATGCTGTTGCAGTTGCAGACAACGACGATTCTGGGAACAACCATCCTAATATATTGCACTACGACGACTTCGACGATTTAAGAAGGCATAACAATTTTGACGGCGAGGGCGTTTACGCCCTTGTCACAAGCGAGTACCGAGTAGCTGATTTCAACCCGCTAACATCTGCATCTTCATCTTTTCAGCGATGCAATGTTTCTGGTGCCGGTGTCGATGATCTGCAGTTACTTCGTGTATATTACCAAAATACGAGAGGACTTCGTACCAAACTCGACGATGTTTACCTGGCTGTTACGGAAAACGACTATGATGTCTATGTACTGACGAAGACCTGGCTTGATTATCGCTTCAATTCTCAACAGCTATTCGGCGATGCGTACACTGTTTTCCGAACCGACCGTAATTCCAACAACAGTGTTTTCATGCGTGGAGGTGGTGTTTTGATTGCTGTCTCGTCGTCATACGTCTGCCATCAAATCACTGAATGTGTTCCAGCTAATCTTGAAACGACTTGGGTTAAAATTCTCACTGAAACTAAAAGCGTGTTTATTGGGGCTGTGTATATTTCCCCCGACAAACGTTTCGACTGTAACGTATTGCAAAATGTGCCAGATGTTTCCGAGTCTGTATCATCTGAAATGAACACGCAAGATTTACTGTTAGTTCTAGGTGACTTCAACCAGCCTGGTCTACTCTGGAAAAACACTTCGAATGGGCTTTTATACGTTGGTCCACTAAATTCTGCGTTCACGCCTTCTAGCCGTATGCTGCTTGACGGAATCGCTTTTTTGGGACTCCAACAAATAAATGATATACGCAATCACCAGTCACGCTTTTTGGACCTCGTTTTCGTAAATGAAGAGTGTGTTTCACAGTGCAAAATTCATGAAGCTCCTAAAAAAATGGTTCCACCTGATGTTTTCCACCCCGCTCTCCACGTAGAAGTAACTGCTTGTCGCCCAGTGGAATTTGAAGATGTTCCTGACTTAAACCAGCTTGACTATCGTAGAACGAATATTGACCAATTGCGAAATCTTCTATCGCAGATTGACTGGAGCATTCTTGAAACTTTCACTGATGTAAATGATGCAGTTAACTATTACGATCAAAAGTTGAATGATTGTCTCATGATTGCTGTACCTTTACATAAGGTCTCTAGGAAGCCACCTTGGTCTAATGCAAAGCTCCGACGCCTAAATCATTCGAGCTAAAGCCCTTCGAAAATATACCCGTCGACGTGAACCGAACACCAAACGCAGTTTTGCTGTTGCTAGTAATAAATATCGTCATTACAAAAGGCATCTGTATATGCGCTATATTATTCACACTCAGCAAAATTTGAGGAGAAATCCCAAACATTTTTGGAAATTCGTTAACTTCAAACGGAAAGAGAATGGTTTACCCTTAACTATATCTCTCAACGAGTGTGTGCCGTTTCGCCAAATGACAAGTGCAACTTATTTGCAAAACACTTTGCTAGCGTATTTAGTAGCGAAACAGTCACTGCTCAACAAAGAGAACAAGCCTTGAGGGATGTGCCGTATTCAGTTTTAAACATGGATATTTTTGATGTGAGCGAGCAGTCAGTGATACGCGCCACTGAGAGTATAAAACCATCTTTTTCGCCTGGACCGGGGATAATTCCTGCAGCTCTGATGAAACAATGCTCCGATATCCTAGCAGCTCCACTAACTTGGCTGTTCAATGCTTCTCTACAACAACAATGCTTTCCCGTTGCTTGGAAGAAATCATCCATGTTTCCAGTCTTTAAAAAAGGAAATAAGTGTAACGTTGCAAACTATAGGGGAATTACTTCCTTGCGCGCAGAATCTAAAGTGTTCGAGACTATTATTAACAACACACTCTTCGCTGCGTGTCGCAGTTATATATGCAAAGAACAACATGGATTTTTTCGAGGTCGCTCGGTGGAAACCAATCTCGTGAAATTCGTATCGCTTTGTATTAAGAATATTGGCTCCAAATCTCAAGTTGATACAGTGTATATTGACTTGAAAGCCGCGTTTGACACGGTCAATCATTCCATTCTCTTATCCAAGTTAGAGAAACTTGGCTGTACTCAGGGTGGCCACTCAATCGGGAAAACGGGAAATGCGGGAAAAAGTAGGGAATTAAATTACATCGGGAAAAATGCGGGAAAAAGTCGGGAATTTTTTTCTTTAATCGGGATTTGTTACCAAGATTTTGCAAAGTATTGTGTATGATGCAATTACAAATGATGGAGAAGTTGGAAGTGCAGAACTGCAAGTTGATCCATTAAAAGTTACATTTTTCTTCAGCAGTCAATTTTTTAACAAAAAAGTCACTAAACTTGCTTTTTTTGATCCGCTGACCAGCTGACTACTTTTATCAGGCCTGCTTTTCAAATGAAATAAATGTTGACACCAAATGGCTTAGAATAGCATGAAAAGTCGAAATCTGGTGTTATCTGAAAAAACCTAAATTAATCCACCTAGCGGTCAGACCCAGCCTTTCTCATTTAAACTTATTATTTGTAAAAATAGATTTACATGAACGCTGCAATCCAATGAAGGAATTTTCACTCTTTGGGTACTAAAATATTGATGTTGTAACTGAAGTATAAAATTTAAAATTTGACTTAATTTCGAAAAATTCAATCACCAGCAATACCAGAAACGTTTAAATTGAACGATAACATATTTAAATTATGTTGAGGCCACATGATCAATTCAAAGCAGGTATAGTTTTGAATCGTCTCTTAATTTCTTTACTTTCCATAACTTCTGAACCACATATCAAATTGATATGAAGTTTGTTATTTGTAAGTTTGAGAGATGACTCGTTTGCATGACACTAGTTATGTTCAAATAAGTCGTGTAATACTTGAGATAATAGACTTTCGTTGTTTTATTAACAATTTAATACATAACGGTTGCTTAAGTTTGATTACAATCAAATGAAAAGGTAACGTATAGGGCAGCCAAACTTTGAAACCACGTGCTCAATCATAATTCATCAGTTAACCCTTAACTAGCCCGTTCATCTTATATCAATATTGTTCAAATCGGTTGTGTAGTTTCTGTAGTTCATGTCGATACATTACAGACGAAGTTACAATCCGATTACAGCAAAATTCAAGACGGTGTTATGAGGCAGCTAGACCTTTCATTTGATACTAATTCTGTGGGAATCGGGTCAACCATCTCTGAGAAAAGTGAGTGAGTCCAAGTAGTCTTCGGAATATGTTTCTTTTCACAGCTGGATTTCACATTTTTAAACATAACAGGCAAAGTAATAATCCGTTTGCAAAAAAAAATTAGAGTCTTATGGGGCGACAAGACCTTCCATATGACACTGATTTCTGAGATATTGATGTTTCGTGATTTTTACATTTTGATACATAACCTCTAAACGAGAAATCTGATTACAATAAAATTCAATAGGGTCTTATAGGGCAACTAGACCTTTTATTTACAATTAATTTAATTGAAATCGGTTCAGCCATCGCTGAGAAAAGTGAGTGAGAAAAAAAAGTTGCCAGTGATCGCTAGGAGAAAGTCAATATGTTTACTTTTATTATGTGATTTCACATTTTTATGAACAACGGACAAAGTTACTGTCCGATTGCAATGAAATTCAATAGCAACCTATGGGGCAACTAGACCTTTCATTTGCAATTAATTTTATAAAAATCGGTTCAGCCATCTCTGAGAAAAGTGAGTGAGAAAAAAAAGTTGCACTTACACACACACACACACACACACACACACACACACACACACACATACACACATACATACATACATACAGAAAATGCTCAGTTCGTCGAAAGGGGTCGAGTGGTATATGACATTCGGTCATTGGGACCACTTTTATACCTTTGGTTTTTCCAGTGATTGCTATACCTTTCTAGGAGAAAGGCAAAAATGAATGGACTCTGTGGGACTTCTCAAGATGGTAAAGCGAATTTAAACCGGGGTCAAAAACTGGTCCGGAGTCTGGGAATGGAAGTTGCCAGTTTGTCGAGAAAACGTTTTTAGCGAAAGAATCAATAATAAATTCTCATATGTATAATAGAAACTGTTTCAATTTCTAGTAGCAATAGAAAATAAGTTTTACTGTACAATCTTACTAACATTACTAGTTATTAGTAGTTATTTGAATAAACAAATTGAAGATAAAATAAGTGGTACACAGTTCTGATTCTCCAGTTTTTCAAAGATTTTTATTTCAGCTAGTCTTTTAGAAGAAATATTTGGCGAACTCCAGCAAAACTAGCTACCATTTCCGCTTAGAAACTCAATGCTGGTGAAAAATTGGGTTAGGGATGAACTTGCTATGCGGAGCAGTTAATTGAAAAAACATTAAAAACTTGCCACAAAATAGAGCAAACATTATTTTGGAATTTTTTTCGTCAAATTCGTATTTATACAATTCGACTGTTAAAAAACTATTTTTGATGTAGGATACAATCAGAAATGCTCTTAGAAAACAGCATAATCGTTTGCGAGGTTTTTCAAGAAAACATTTTATTTATTTTATTTGTTTCTGCATATGACTTTTTACATGCTTTTTTTTGTTCACACAACATTTATTTGACACGGCACAACACAAATCAATGTTTTACGGAGGTGCTTGTTGTTTTGTAACTGGTCTTACGATGCTGGCCTAACTAGTCAGTCGTCGTAGGTTCGTGTCTCGGCTCGAGAGAGACTGTAAGTGTCTGCAGGATCGTAGCGCTAGCCCTGCAATCGCCCTATGCACTAAACAGTTGGCTACTAAATCTGTGGCCAATAAACAAAAATACTTTAAACATTTTAAAAGCCAAAATAATTAGCTTGATTGATGTGATGTTTCCGGCAAAGCTGTAGATAGTAGTTCTGTTTAAAAAAATTGATAGAATATCTCAAAAAGCTTATTTTTTGAATTCTAAGTTGCCAAATGTTACAACGTTGAACACGGAAGAGGTTAAAATATCTCAATTTTTTTTTTCGAAACCAGAACGATTTGTTTGATTGGTGCGATGTTTTCGCCAAAGTTGTTTACAGTAGTTGAGTATTAAAAATATTCTAAATTAAACATTCCAAAGAGCTGATTTTTGTTAAATATTAATGTATTTTTAAAAACTGCATAATGTAAACGATACATTGATGATCATGGAGAAATAAAAACCAAAAATTCTTTAGAAAATATCCTAATAAAAAGGATTTGGGAAAATTTTAGGGAATATTTTTTATTTTTGAGAAGTTTAAAAGAAATTAAAAATAGATTTGTTTTCTTTTCAACGGTTTCTGCAAGACATGTTCGTGCAGTAAAAGACTTTCAATTTGAAAAATAATAATTTAAGATCATTTCTCTGATTTCCAGGTTATTTTTCTATGTTTCTAAACCACTTATTTTGAAATGTTGGTCCCCAATATCATTTTTTTATCAGTTTGACCAAACAAGTTGAATATGTTGGCAGATGACCAGAGAGATGCAACTTTGATGGACTAGATTGACTAACAACCTATGAGGGGAACAACAACAAACAAAACAGCACTTTTCGTACAAAAAATTTTTTCCTTTGCTCAAATCATCGAAAAAAGTCATGGGAAGCTAAGGGTAACCATAAAACTACTAAACCTAAGAGTAAAAAATATTTTGTTTGAATTGATTATTCGGGGAACAAAACTTGTGACATGGATTTGCGTTTTTTTTTTTTCAAATTAAAGATACCGTCTGCCGGGGTGAGATTGTGCCAAAAAAGGACACGTTTTTGTTCGTTAGCTTGTAATGCACACATTTAGGCAATGAGTTTGATCCAAATCACGTCAATGCACACTTAAATGTTAAGTTAACGACTGCCGCAAATATGGTCAAGTTACAATTAACTATAATTTTGCTAAAATTGAATGAACTATGGTCTAATCTCACCCCTTCTATGGGGTGAGATTGTGCCAAAAACAAATAGTTGAATTTAATACCTGTTAAATGAACAGTAGTGTATCTACAAATAATTCACATGAATAACATGATAAAACAGTAAGTATAGGGACGACCATAAACAACATGGACTATTAAGGGGCTGTAGGGGGTTGACCAGAAATTACATTTCATATGAATTATAGAAAAATGTATGACTGGATCAAATCAATATCTTGAGTAACCAGTTATGAGAACGTGGCTCATGGACAGTCTCTAAACACATAGTGGCGTCTCCAGGTAGCTTAGAAAGGGAAAACGTTAGGACATAAAGCCTGAGAAGACTTTTCGTTTTAATTATTATGTGTCATTGACCACTGAATATTCCATTGGAGATCTCAAAACTGCTGGAAACGTACCCAAAACCCTCCTTCCTTGCTTTCAAAGTCATCAGTTTATATAGAATAGGTGTACGAAATTTTGTTACATTCCATAAGTAATTTCAGTCATTGTAAATTTCCATCTAACAGTTGTTAGCTTACTGTTCTCAAGCATTTAGTCATTATTTCAAATAATACCACAGCTAGACAACATACCCTATGTAAACAATGCAAGCGTTTTGGTGTATACTGATATAATTTTGTCGTGAATGTGAATTCCGCACACTGTACCGTTCAATATAGCTTGGCACAATCTTACCCCAAAAGGGCTCGAAAAGTGTACAGTTTGGAAAAACATTTTTTTCTGAGCCATCACAGGTTCAATGCATAATATTTCGTCAACACACTGGAGACGACATCCTAACGTACCATCTGAGCAGTAAGTTGATGTAATTTCTCGATCGGGTTGGTTTGCATGGGACATTTTTTGGTAACATTATTTGCGCGTGTTTTTCAACCTGTACTTTGGAACATTATTTAAGTAAAACAGTTCACTAATATTATCTATATTCTATTTCAAGTTGTGAATAAATATGTCATGTTTCATACAGTATTGAGTTTGAGGCATTAGGTTCTGGAACTCTTAAGTAATTTAACATACACACATTTCCCGTTTTGGCTCAACCTCACCCCCGTGGCTTAATCTCACCCCGGCAGACGGTAATGTTATTTCACGTTCAGGAAAAATACTGCGATTTAACTGTATTTTGTTTATCACGCGTTACATAGAATCTGAAAACTTTTCAGAAGTGAATTCACAACTTTTTCAGCATTTTGATTCAAATCGGGAATTTCTTGCAATCATGCGGGAAAAAGTCGGGAAAATGCGGGAAATCGAAGATGTAAAATGAGTGGCCACCCTGTGTACTGTGCGCTTCTGTAAATGGATGGAATCATATCTTGTGCATAGAGTATTGTTTGTACGCATTGGAAACTGTAATTCTGCCATGTTTTCAAATTGTTCAGGAGTACCGCAGGGCAGTAATCTTGGACCACTGTTATCTTCCATTTTTATTAACGATGCGGCACTGCTGCTCAATTCCGGAGGAAAAATGTTTTTTGCTGACGACTTGAAAATATTCTCAGTTGTCAGGTGCCATGAGGACTGCAAGGAGTTGCAAAACTTATTAAACCTGTTCAGTGACTGGTGCTCTCGAAACAGCTTGTTATTGAGTATTGAGAAATGCTATGTTATTAGCTACCATCGTACTAGAAATGCTGTGCCCTACGATTACGAGATGGCTGGTATAAAACTGAAAAGAGTAGAACAAGTGAAAGATCTTAGTGTGATACTGGATGAAAAACTCTCGTTCAAACCCCAAATCACTGCTACTATCGACAAAGCAAATCGTCAGCTCGGTTTTATTTTTAAATCGCTCTTGAATTTACAGACCCGATCTGCTTTAAAACGCTGTACTGTGCACTTGTTCGTTCAACGTTGGAATTCGCCAGTATTGTTTGGTGGCCATATCAAGCAGTTTGGATAAACAGACTAGAAAGTGTCCAACGCAAATTCGTTCGGTATGCTCTGCGGAATCTTGCTTGGAATGATCCACTGAACTTGCCTCCTCACGAAGACCGCTGCCGCCTGTTGGGCATAAAAACTCTGGATCAACGCCGTCGAGTGTCACAAGCCGTATTTGTGTGCAAGTTGGTAACTGCTGAATTTGATGCTCCTGACCTATTAGAAGAAATCGGATTCTATGCACCATCCAGAACGCTACGACCCAGAGCTATGCTACAGGTGGGATTCCAATCAACACAGTACGCTGCAAACTCTCCAATCACATCTATGATTCGCCAATTCAACGAGTTCAGCGAATTGTTCAATTTTAATGAATCTTCATTCGTGTATCGCCGTAGGTTACTTTCCAATAGTTTGTTTTAATCATTCTGATGTATTGTTATTTTTTAGTTTTAATTATATGTTGTATACTAAAAGATGGTGAGGTTTTTGTGCACATTTTATGAAGGTCCTTGCAACCACCTCAAGTGAGCTTTTCCTCACCCAGCATTCATGGAGACCGATGTCGGTCTGATGATAAATAAATAAATAAATAAATAAATAGTGTAATTTTTCTCGCCACCTTAAAAACAATAACTCACGCAAAAATTTTTCGGAATCAATGACACAGAAAATTCGTAACATAACATCATATAACAACTAAAATCAGTGCCCAAAATATGGAAAATTAACCAAAACTGCAAGTGTATTTATTATTTTCTCCATGACTGTATGCGTATCGGTACATCGTGGCATTGATAGATTCATCATCGCAAATCAAATCGGGACAAAGTCAGAATAGCATTCGCGCGAATTGTTCGTTGTAGAGTTACATATCAGAATTTCTGAGCTTGTGCATACATTCCCTGGTGCTATGAGACAATAGGCCGTATGAGTTAATGCGTTTGCTTCATTCGCCCCATGCAAATCCCACGAGAGAAGCGGGATAAACTTTTTTTGTTCATACGGCCTGGATAAAAAAAGTCATTATTTTTGTATCTATGTCATAAAGATTCAATAAAACAGCGAGCATAGTCTCTTTAGAAAACAAATAATGTTGAAAATCAGACAAAATTCAGTTGAATTTATTATGATTGGCGACAGGGAACAACTCATATTTTTTTCTGTTTTAGAAGATGTATGGCAGCGCTGTGTTAGTTGTTTTGTAAATGAATACAACTAATCATTTATTCGATTTGCGAGGTCTGTCTTATTTCTCTGAAATTTTCAAAAATATTCCAATCCGAAAAACCAAATTTCTAAAATAACCGAGCAGTTAATTTGCTTATAAATAATTGTTATACTCGGTAAATATGGTTACATAAATATATAAAAATTTAATTTGATTGTAGCTAACAATTTATTTATCTTGGAGATGTAAAGTCGAATTTGCAATCAACAGATTTTATTTAGATGGTATAGTACTTCCTTGAAAGTTTTCTCTTCATTGGCTCGAGTGAAAAATGCGATACAGAGAAATAATGCTATACATTCGCTTGAAGACAGGTTTGGACATATGCAAATGAAGGTTTATTAAGAAAAACGCAAAATGGCATATTTTAACAATCTTGCGTGCATAAATATAACAAAATTACTTGATTTATTTACACAAAATTTCATTTCTTGCTAAGACAATCAAAATTCATATTAATTTTACCACAGATGGGAAAAAATATTTTAATGTTTTTTTTTTTTTTTTTTTTTTTTTTTTTTTTTTTTTTTCAAGAGGGTCACCACAAATATAATTGAAAAGTTTGATAATTTGCATAGATTATACAATAATGTGGCGGTGTCTCAGATACAACCTTTTAGATTTGAGTCTCTTCCACTGAGGAAAGTACAAAAATGTTACATAATTTAAAATTGGTGAAATGACAATAATTTTTCAAACATATTTTCCACCAAGCTCGAAATATTTTTTTATACATAGTTTTTTCCATGAAATTCGTATTCTACTGACTGTTTCATGTTTCGACACATTTTATATTCAACCTGGCAGAATATTTTTTTTTTATTCTCGCTTATTTTCCGTCGGTCTAGTTCCGCCACTGTTGTGGCCAATCACCGACGCCCAAGGAGGCGACCCCACACCCAGGACCCTAACTCACGACCCGTTTATTAACGGACCGGCGCCAACGGCTTTACTTCCTCATGCGATGGAAGGCGTGATCCCAGAGATTTTTCGCCTCAGAAAATCTCCCGGTGTCGGCTCGGATTGAATCTAGACCAGTTGGGTTGGTTGTGAGTGGATCACGCCACCTCACAACCATCGACACCTATGTCGGCAGTGGGATTCGAACCCAGGCGTCGAGCGTGGTTGGCGGAGACGTTACCAACCACACTAGACCCCCGCATTTTTTCACTTGTCTCTCATAAAAAATAAATAAATTATTCTATTTCACTGGTATTACCACTTGATCAACTTACTTCATCAAAAGATGTTTGTCAATCTTTGCCGTCATTTTCCAGATGGTCGTTTGCCGCTAAAGCGAAAACTCGGCAAGCCACTACAAGAAACACCAGTTTGAGCTTTCACGAGCTAACGAGCGATCCTAGAAGTAAAATGTGCAGTAATTGAGAAAGGCAGCATGAATCAAACTATTCTATTTTCTCGCTCTTGTTTTTTTGCCTTTCTCCTAGAAAGGTATAGCAATCACTGGAAAAACCAAAGGTATAAAAGTGGTCCCAATGGCCGAATGTCATATACCACTCGACCCTTCTCGACGAACTGAGCATTTTCTGTATGTGTGTATGTGTGTATGTGTGTGTGTGTATGTGCAACTTTTTTCTCTCACTCACTTTTCTCAGAGATGGCTGGACCGATTTTCATAAAATTAATTGCAAATGAAAGGTCTAGTTGCGCCATAGGTTGCTATTGAATTTCATTGTAACCGGATTTTCAGTTTAGAGGTTGTATCAAAATGTAAAAATCACGAAACATCAATATCTCAGAAACCACATAACCGATTTCAATAAAACTGGTTTTGAATGATCGAGCTGCCTCCAAAACCCTTAACTTATAAATTTCGTAATGATTGTACATATGGTTCAAAAGTTATGTAAAGAAAAGTTATCCTGAGATTGTTTAAACTCACTCAGTTTTCTCAGAGATGGCTGAACCGATTTTCACAAAATTAGTGTCAAATTAAAGGTCTAGTTACCCCATAGGTTGCTATTGAATTTCATTGTAATTGGGTTGTAGCTTTGTCCGTTGTTCATAAAAATGTGAAATCATATAATGAAAGTAAACATATTGACTTTCTCCTTACTGGCTAACTAAAAGGTAGTAAAGTGATCCAAATGGCCGAATGTCATATACTACTCGACTCAGTTCGACGAATCGAGCATTTTCTGCATGTATTCATGTATAGATGTATATGTGTGTGTGGGTGTGTTCGTGTGTATGTGCACCTTTTTTTCGCACTCACTTTTCTCAGAGATGGTCTGACCGATTCTTTCTATCTTGGTGTCAAATGAAGGGTCCATTTGCCGCTTAGGCTGCTATTGAATTTCATTGTAATCAAGCTTTTAGTTTTGGCGCAGCGTCAAAATGTGAAAATCGCTCTTATATCTCAGAAGCTATGAATTCAAATTAATGGACTTTTAAACCCTTAAACAATGAATTTCATAATGTTTAAACATGTGGTTTGAAAGTTATAGAAAGAAACGTAACCCGCAGACTGTTTAAAACTATAGCTACGATCAAAATATGTGGCCTCAACATCATTTAAATTTGAAATTGTACTATTACGTACATACACACACACACACACACACACACACACACACACACACACACAGAGAGAAAATGCTCAGCTCGTCAAACTAAGTCGATTGATATACGAGATTCGACCCTTTGGAGCACTTTCATACCTTTGGTTTTTCCAGTGATTGCTATACCTTTCTAGGAGAAAGGCAAAACAAAAATGTAACAGAAGTTGTTAGTTTGTTACGGGAAAAACCTTACAGGCTGTAGTTTCATTTTGGTCCCGTTAGATGTTAAAATAACAGAAATTATAACAGAAATGATTCTACTAGTATCAAACAAATATCAAAATTTGTTACTAATATATCAGCTTTCTAACAAAATAAGATAGTATACAGAACAAAATCATAACAAACATTGTTAGAAACAACAGGTTTCGACTTGTCTTGAAAAATTAGTTCGACTTGTTTCAGAACTACTTCATTTCACGTTTTGTTATTATAACTCATTCAGATTCAATTTTGTTATCAAAATTATATGGAAAAATACAAAATTGTATCAAAACATGTTATTTGTATCTCGCGTTGATAGAATTTTGTAATTTTTTGTTTATGCTCTTCTGATCGGGATACCAAAGACTGCTTAAACTCCCTTACTTTTCTCAGAAATGGCTAGACCGGTTTTCACGAAATTAGTTGAAAATGAAAGGTCTAGTGGCCTCATAACACCCTATTGAACTTCATTGAAATCGGATTTTCAGTTTAGGCACTGTGTATCAAAATGTGAAAATCACGAAATTTCATTATCTCAGAAACTAAACAACCAATTACAAAACTGGTGCCAAATAAACGGCCTGTCTTGAAAATCCCTAACTAATGATTAAACATGTAGTTCAAAATTATGTATAAAATATATATATAAATGAAGGAAATAGCGTTTTGAAAAGAAACATATTCCAAAGACTGCTTAAGCTCACACAATTTTTTCAGAATGGTTGGACCGATTTGCACTAAATAAGTCTCAAATAAAAGATCTAGTTGCGCTTATTTAATTTTTTTATTTAATTTTTAAATTAAATCTTATTTAATTACACTGTTATCGGATACCATGACATCGAGCATGTTGTTTGGTCCGAGCTGATAGATTCCCTTCGGGCCCGAGGAAAACAACCGAACGTACCCGTTAGAGACATTCTGGAAGCGGTGACCTGCAGTACATGACACAGCTATACTGCTTTCTTAAAAATGCTGACATTAAAATTTGAAATTCTTTTGTCTTTTTGTCAGATCACGGATACAGATTTACTATGCTGACGACACGGATTCAAAGCGCCTTCATCTATGCTTACTCAAATATTTCAAGCCAACAACAAACAAAATATTATTGCTCTACCAGTTGAAAAACAAAAAGATTTTGAAGTTCCAAAATAGTTTTAAGTCAAAATATATTTCCTCTCCTCTCACCTAAAATCCCCACTTGCTCGTAGTCGGCCGCGAGAATTAAAAAAAGCGCCTCCCTTTTTTCCTGCTAACGTAGAAATAATACGAATTGTATTTGGCTCAGTAAAACAGAAAATGTATCGTGCAGTGTCAAATAAACTATTTTAAACTAAAAAAAACACTGTTTCCGGACTTTTACTTTGTCCGGTATGTATCAAATTGTAAAAATCACAAAACTAGGTACCACAGAAACTACACAACCGATCTGAAGCTGAACATAATTGGATTCAATGGACCAAATAAACTTGTCTTTAAAACCATCATAATGTTTAAGCATGTGGTTTAAAAGCTATGGAAAGAAAAGTGGCTCGGAGACTGCTAAACTATAGCAACGATCAAAAGATGTGACCTCAACATTTTTCAAATTTGATGTTGTACTATAACCTGATTAGGCAGAATTTGGCCATTTTAGGAAGTATTCCGGCAACCAGTGGAGTAGTTAGGGAGACTGCGGGTTCAAGTCCCGTCTGGATGCAGTATGTTTTTCCAAATCTGTATCATATTTCCAGTTCGCTTTTTTTTCGCTTCCCCGACCGCACACACTGTCTGCCTTTGATGAACTTGAATGTTAACGGGTAAAAGCCGTTGTTAAAAATAGAAATTAATTCGAAAAAATTTAGCCCTACGGAGCACCTTCCGTTGTTGTGTTGCACTCGTTGTTGTGTTGTGTTGCACTGCGGATGCTGATGGTAATAAAAGATACAGAATTATGGTGTACTTCAGGTCATTGAACGAAGTTACCAAGCCGTTTGTATACCCAATACCTCTTATAAATGAGATATTGGATATTGTTGGAGGAGCAACATATTTCTCCTCAATTGATTTAAAATCGGGTTTGTACCTAGACCCGATCGACCGCAAAGATGCGGCTAAAACGGCGTTTTCCACACCAAAAGGCCACTTCGAATTTACACGAATGCTGATGGGGTTAACCCGTAAAGACCCGGGACGAAACTTGTTTTTTGAAAATGCTCGTGCTCAGCACTGGAACGGCCGATTTGTGAAAACTTGGAATTTTATTCAAGGGGAATAGTTGCTCTAAGTTTTGGTAATGGTGCCACCCCTCTGGACCCCTCCCGGTTTTTGTGAGACGCAAATATGTCTGTGTTTTTTTCTAATTTTTCAAACAGATTGAACAAACACTGGGAATTTTCATACGTATCAATTGCTCCATGTATCAAATCATGTCAGGTGGATGAATTATGGTATGTAAGAGTGAATTTTGGAGTTTCCAAATTATTTCAGTACAAAATTCCAAAACTACGTATTTGCATGCTAGAATAAATCTTCCAGCATCTTTGGATTCAGAAGACGTTACTCTAGAAATATAAAGCTTGAAAATTGAAGAACTAAGTTGAAACCTACTGTGAGAGACTGAGAAAATCAGGTCTCCATGAAAATACGTACTTTGGTGAATTTAAACTGGTTTTTCTCAAAATGTTTGCATGCTGAAATAAATTTTTCATCGCGTATGGATTCAGGAGACCTTACCGCAAAAATGTGGAGCTTAAAATTTGAAGAACGGTTTTGTTGTTTGAATTTTTATAAAAATACGTAGTTTTGGGATTTTGTACTGGAATAATTTGGAAACTCCAAAATTCACTCTTACATACCATATTTCATCCACCTGACATGATTTGATACATGTAGCAATTGATACGTATGAAAATTCCCAGTGTTTGCTCAATCTGTTTGAAAAATTAGAAAAAAAAACACAGACATATTTGCGTCTCACAAAAACGGGGAGGGTTCCAGAGGGGTGGCACCATTACCAAAACTTAGAGCAACTATTCCCCTTGAATAAAATTCCAAGTTTTCCCAAATCGGCCGTTCCAGTGCTGAGAACGAGCATTTTCAAAAAACAAGTTCCGTCCTGGGTCTTTACGGGTTAAAGAACAGTCCCTCAATATTCCGAAAACTTATGAATACTGTTCTTTTTGAGATAGGGGACGTGAAAGCATTTGTCTACCTCGATGATATTATAGTTTTCGGTGACACTATCACCGACCATAATGATAGCTTGCGCAAAGTATTACAAGCTTTGCGTTGACATAATTTAAAAATAGAATCGTCTAAGAGTCAGTTTCTGAAAAAGGAACTGAAGTATTTGGGTCATGTCGTTAATGAAGAAGGCATAAAACCCACCAATGCAAATATTCAGGCCATTCAGAGCCCTAAGCCACCCACAAACGTGAAAGGTATAAGATCATTTTTGGGAACAGTGAATTTTTACGGGAAATTTATCCCTAATATCGCGGAAAAACGCAGACCGCTGAACGATTTATTGAAGAAAGACACTAAATTTGTGTGGGGAAAGGAATGTCAGGAAGCGTTCGAATTCCTAAGAAACGTGCTGATAACAGAGCCGGTTTTGGTGCGGCCAGATTATCAAGACACTCTTATTATTACGACAGACGCTAGCAATTATGCTATTGGGGCCGTCCTGTCATACGAAAAATCCATGCATCAGCCGATCGCATTCCCGAGTCGTGCACTTGTAGATGCAGAGACCAGGTATATCATAGAAAAGGAACTACTGGCAATTGTATGTGCCATAGAATATTTCAAACATTACATTTTTGGTCAAAAGTTTATCGTTTTCACGGACCACAGACCACTTATAGCAATTTGGAGACTCAAAGAGACATCTCCAACGCTGACAAGATTGAGTCTAAAGCTGCAGGGTTTGGAATGTAGCATCAGGTATAACAAAGGACGCGAGAAGGTAGTCGCAGATTTTTTGTCATGTTTGTCAGATTGGACATGTCGGGGGCAAAAAAGTGCCCCCCCACAGGCAGATAGCCATGATTACGCGCCAGCAGAAACGCCTGCTAGAGCAGCAGAAAAACACTTCAGATGAATTGAACTGCACAATACAAGATTTGAGTGCCATAGACATTGCGGACATCACTGAGGACGAGGATGAGCAACAACTCGTCAACATTTCATATGATGACTTCTCACAGGCATTATCAAATGACCTGATACCAAGCGAGAGAGTGGAAATCTCAAAGAGAATATTGGACGAGAGGAATATCGAAGCTCGTTTTGTCATTTTAAACAGTCGGACGGCGTACAGAGAACTTCAGACAGCTGATACAGTGTCACAAGGACTGAAAGATTACGTAGAGGATGGTGTACTCAAATTTAAAGACAAGAAGGTAGGCGGTTTCATAGTAGAAGGCAGCGAAAATTCGTTAATCGATTGCCGAAGTTCTTTCACAATTTTTAGATAGCTTCAGTAAGAGCCCCGCGACAGTGAAGGCTGCCGGGGTCATTCATTTAATATCATTTAGGAAAATCAAGCAGCAGGAAGTTCTGCAAATGATTCAGTTACTAGCGGGTAAGCTAGAAAAACAAACTGTACAATGCTAATAGCGAGCGTACAGTTATTGCACCAGATCAAGTGGAAACAATTTTAAGAGAGTTTCACGATGCACCCTTGGGAGGGCTCGTAGGAGCGCGATGAATGCGCCAGAGGATTGGCACACTATTTACGTGGGCCACTATGAAACGGGATATCGAGAACTATGTTCGGCAGTGTGATTCCTGCCAAAAGAACAAAATTGGAAGATCAAACAGGATACCGATGCAGATCACCACGACCGCATCGGAGCCTTTTTAAAAATTATACATGGATATCGTGGTGTTACCCGAGTCCGATATGGGAAACCGTTATGGTCTAGTCATGCAGGATGACTTGACGAGATACCTATTTGTCGCTCCAATGGAGAATCAAGAAAGCCAGACGGTAACCAAGACCTTCGTAGAAAATTATATTTGTAAATTCGGTGCCCCGTTGGAACTAGTCAGAGGCAACGGCGCGAATTTTGTGAGCTCTAGCCCGTATCATCCACAGGCAAACTTGGTAGAGAGATCGAACCGCGAGTTAAAAACGTATTGGAGACAATTTATTGGCGGAAAGCCGCATACATGGGACGAATTGTTACCGTTTTTTACGTTCTAATACAATACGTTAGTAAACTCGTCCACAGGGTATAGGCGTCGTACACAAATTACGTAACGCTAAAAATCTAGATTTCAGTCCCCCTCCCCCCTATGTTCGACATGACTCCCCCCTAAATTTACGTAACGCTGATCAGCCTGACTCCCCTCCGAAATTTTCCATTTCGAGCGAACATCACAGTTACGTAACTATCTCTGCTACCCCCCTCCCCCCTACGTAACAATAAGTAACGCAGACTCAACCCCCCTCCCCCCCCATTCATACGTTACTTAATATGTGTACGACGCCATACGCCGTTCGAATTATTGTACGGACGAAAATCTCGAATCCCGACTTCGATCTATGAGCACATGAAATGAAGAAAATATTTTATGATTTACATGCAAACGCACAAGCCAACCTGAAAAGGAGTAAAGAGAACCGCAAACAAATTCACGACAGATCATCTAATGACTACAAACCCATGTGGGGTGAACAAGTATTAGTGAAGGCCGTAGCGACTGGTGCGGGCCAAAAGCTTCAGAACATATGGAGGGGACCATATGAAATAGTGGACATTCCAAACGAAATGACCACAGTAATTAGAAACGGCAATCGTTAAGAAAAAGTTCATAATAACCGGCTTAAGCGTTATTATGACTGATTATATGAACTTAAACTATGCTCTCAAAGTTAGCATTCAGAATATATTTAATGGAATACGATATTGGATGGCATAAGTTATAATAGCAAGCACCGAAAGCTGTATGAAAAAGTAAAGAGGAAGTAGAATATAGGCGTGAAGAGATACGAAAAGTCGCCGAAAAAGATGAATGATTTTATTGACGGGAGTCAATAGGCAGAATCAAACGGAAAAAAGTATACTGCAGTCAAGGCGTGAAGAAATAGAAAAAATCGCCGAAAATATCAAGAGCCTTTCAATGACAAGAGTCAAAGCCTTTGATGATAATGGTCAAATGGCATGACACAGTTGGAAAAATTAAAATACGAATGAATACGTGAGGGATCGAGGAACCCCGCCGATTAGAGTTAAATAAACAAAAAAAACTTGGGGAATTTGAATTATTAGAATGATCTGGAAGGTTGTAATGGAAAAAAGAGTTAAAAGAATTTAGAATAGCACTTGTTTTCTTTTGTAAAATGCAAATGTTAATATGGGAAAGAAATTATAGTGAACAAAAGACCTCCTGAAAACGAGGTTTGATTAATTTACAATAGCTTTTGGCTCAATAAGAAACAGAAGAAGAAATTCGATGGATGCTGTATTGGGAAATTTTTTGCGATGTAGATAACTTAAATGACGGATTATGAAACAGACAGAAAATACCTGACAAAGGAAAAAAAAAAGATTGAACCGATGCGGTTGGTTTGATGAAAACAAGATGAAACAAAGATAGAGAGATGAAAGACTAATATATTATGTAGAAAATATTTGAAGAGAAATCAAGATGAAGCAAATAGGTGACCAAAGCAAAGCATTTAAGCTATTTTTTTAAATTGAAGAAAGTTATTTGAACTGTTATTGTTTAAAATTGAAGAAAGTTATTTGAACTGTTATAGTGGAAAAAAATGAGCCACAAGACAAGTAAAACTGATATTTTAACGCGGAAAGTAAAATATATAGAATATATAGATATAGATGAATCGTATTGGTATGTGTCGAAATGATTTTTTAAATTAAAAAGGGAAAAAAACATCAAATATCAAAGTTAAAAGTGAATAATGAAATAAAGAAGAGAATGCACATTTGAAGGTTTTGTTTGTACAAATCAGATGAACCAAATACTAGTACACAAAAATATATCGTACACTTTAGTAGGGGAAGAGAAAGTATTTTAACCAAAAAAAATACGGGCATAGATTGTAAGTAGAAGGGTAGAAAAGAAAATAAAATGTAAGAAGCCCGTACGCGAGTGAATTAATTTTAAACAGCACGTGAGAAAAAGTACTAAAACAAAAAAGAACAGATAAAATAACAAAAAAAAAAATATATGCACCACAGGCTTTGCAGGGTTAGCATTTAAGATGAACAATAATACGCAACACCAGCAGCCAAACGGATGTACCGAAGACGTGTTCCGGATCATTGAAGACGACTACGATGCAGCCCCAGAAGGACTTAGGAGGTAGCCGAGTGCGGGGAGTTGAGCGGAGGGGTGTCAACGGACGGCGAGTACCCAGGAGTGGCCACGAGCAGATGTTTACGAGGCTGACAATCGAACAGATAATTACGAGACTGACGAAGAATGTTTTCGCTGTAAACTGAAAAAAAAAGGATGGAGCAAGGCAAATCGATCGATGGCTAATCATTTATGAGACAGGTAGCGGGAAAAGACACGAAACCTACCCCAACAGAGGAAGAAACGAATATAGGCCAAGTCAAAGCAAGACCATAACCAACCCGGGAAGAACTTTGTTAGTATGATTCTACCCAACGCATACAGATGCATAAAGCGCAGTTCTAACAGTGCGTCTTGAGCTGCCCGACAGATCAGACGTATTTTCGGTTGCTTGTGGACTGGTCTTTGACTGCCTATAGCTTCAAAGTTTGTGTTTTGTCAGTGTGTCTTTTAAAGATTACCTGGAAGTTAACTTACATCAGTCTTCCTCAAGACTACCTATTTCTTTCTTTCTCAATACTTGCAATTTGATATTATTTTTGAACTTTTTTCGTGTCACCTGAAATGGCAGGACGAAAAAAGAAACCACGCATCGCTACGGGGAGGAAAAGAGAGGCATCTCTTTCTGAAACTAGCTTATGCAGTGAAAACTTATATGATATTCTGCCTGAGCAAGAAGCCGGCGAAATTGAAATGTTCGAAAGTAAAACTATTCAAAGTGAAATTTCTGTAAAAAAAGGAGAAAGTTCCACCTATTGTGGTAACTATTGCTTCTGAATTTAATATTTTTAAAAGAGAACTTTCTACGTTTCTCTCCGACGTCAAAGTTACTTATCAAATTGGCCGAAGAGGCGAATGCCGTTTACTGGCCCAAACATTGGAATCGTCTTATTCAGTATTTAACTGGAAAGATATATAAATTTTTTACATATGATACGAAGAGCGCCAAGCCGTTCAAGGTCGTATTGGAAGGTCTCACCAACGATCAAACCGTTGATGAGATCAAAATTACTTTGACAGAATTACTTGGCATAGCCCCTACCCAAGTAATTCTGATGAAACAAAAATCACGAGGCGAAAACAGTCAGCGAACTGGAATTTCCCTTGTAAATTATTTAATTCATTTTAACCGCAGTGAGGTTAATAACTTAAAATTTTTTGAAAAAGCACATGCTTTGTATAACGTGCGTGTAAAGTGGGAATTATATCGAAAGTTTGGCGGAGGTGAAAAGCATATCACCCAATGCCGTGTTTGCCAACGTTATGGCCATGGTTCAAAGTTTTGTAACATGGACCAAAAATGCCTCATTTGTGGAGACTCTTCTCACAAAAAAGGCACATGTCCTGTGAAAGAGAGTAAAAATTGTAACGGCAACCATATGTCGAATTTTTATCAATGCCCAGCCCGGTTAGCAATTGTTAAGGCAAGGCAAGGTAAACAAAATTCAAAACAAACTTCAAAACAAAATTCTCCAAGCGTACTAGTGACGCATAGTTTACCTACTCCTTTGCATACCCGTTTAACTTATGCACAGGTTACAGGTAGTTCGAACATTATACCGCCTAGTGTTGGTAGTTCGAAAATCACCGTTAATATGGGTAAGCAAAACACGCTAGAAAATAATTGTACACCTAATACTCCAGCTAATATTGCTGCCGAAAATATTTTTTCTAATGGCAACTGCCTGGGGCCTATTACGGCAGGTAAACTTTCTTTTTTGCAACAGGCAATGTTCGATCTAATGAACGCCATGTGGCAGGCAAAATCAATGTTTGAAGCCATTCAAATAGGCACAAATTTTACTATTAAAATTGTTTCTAATTTAAAATTTAGCAATGATTTTAAATAAAACAATTAAAATATTAAATTGCAATGCTCGCTCATTGAAGGCAAATGAGAATGAGCTTTTTAATTTTTTAACAGTAAATAATGTGCATATTGCAATTATTACTGAAACATTTTTGAAACCTAACATAAAATTAAAATATGATCCCAATTACGTGGTTCATAGATATGATAGGATTCAGGGTTCCGGCGGTGGAGTTGCAATTGTTATTCATCGCCGAATCAAACATCGTGCTCTTCCCCATCTTGAGACGAAAGTTATTGAAACTTTGGGAATTGAAGTTCAAACTAAACTTGGGATTTTATTTATTGCCGCAGCATATTTACCATTTCAATGCACACGCGAGCACAAAAATTATTTTAAAGGTGATTTACAAAAACTCACCAGAAATCGTTCGAAATTTTTTTATAATCGGCGATTTTAACGCTAAACATCGTTCATGGAATAATTCTCAAAGTAATTCCAATGGTAAAATTTTATTCAATGATTGTTCTTCAGGATACTATTCTATTTTGGCTTCGAATAGTCCTACATGCTTTTCTTCTGTAAGAAACCCTTCAACAATTGATTTGGTGCTAACAGATCGAAGTCATGTATGTAGTGATTTGATCACACATGCTGACTTTGATTCTGACCATCTTCCAATAACTTTTTCTTTATCACATGAATCAGTTTTAAACCCTATGAGCTCTGTTTTTAATTATAAGAAGGCTAATTGGGAAAGATACAAAACTCATATTGAGAGAAATTTCAATAATGAGCTTGATTTCAAATATCTTAAAATAACAATATAGTTCACTCTCGGATTTCCCATATATTTCCGTGAAGACAGACAGGGAACACCCCCTCTTGTGGTGAAAAAGGTAACTAAACTCATTGCACAGTGGTACAGTAAGGCATTTTAGGCGGACATAAGCTTTTCCTTGCGATTTTGGTTTGCGGTTCAAAGCCATAGTTTTTGTAAAAAGTTGTTTTTTATACATAGTCCTCTATTCATGTGCAAATGAAAATTAGGGTGGTTCTAAAATCAACGAAATAAAAACAAACTAACTTATTTTTATTTACATAAATAATTGTAAACATTCTTTGGCAAACTTGTAGATCAACTAATTCTAAGTAACTTTTTTGTAGACAATAAATTTGGTTTCCAAAAACAGTCTTTTCGCTCTATTTTTTCAATTCAAATTTAAAAACAAAGTTTTCTTCGGTAACTTTAATCAAAAATACGCCAATTTTGACGAAAAAACATTGTCGATATATTGTACAGATGAAGAGTTTCCACTATTTCTATTTTAAAAATAGGCCCTTTCAAAATATTAATGTCTCCGTTTAGGACAAACATAAATAATATTTTTTGGTATCATTTGAAAGAACAAATATTGTATAAATATTGTGAAGAAATACCGAAAGTTGCTTAAAATTAGTTGATCTACAACTGTGCCGATGAATGTATACATTTATTTCTGCAAATAAAAAAGTTAGTTTTTTTATTTAGTCGATTTCAGGAACACCCTAATTTTCATTTGCAAATAAAAAATAGACTAAATAGACTAAACTCATGTCCGCCTACATTGCCTTACTGTACCACTGTGCATTGTTGTTGAATTTCTGTGAGCGTGTGACATTCTCACACACGAAACTGAGTTTACTCAATTTTAGATTTAGTTGACTCAATTTCATACTTTCACAGGAAAAAATATGTTGTAGATTTCGTGCGTATATTGTTTGTATGTAAAACTAACGCCATTCCGGGAGTTAAATATTGATAATATAATAGATGTAGCTTATCGAGGCACGAAGAAGAAATATTCAAATAATCAGGCCACGACGTGTAAATGTAAACTAATCCCAAGCAGTGATGGAAACGAAACGAATATGATGCAATCATCGTTTAATCGGCAGTTTCCCATTCACCGGAAGTCATCATTTTACAATTCATAATGTTGTCTGAGGTCGATTTGTAGCTTTAGTGCATCATAACAATCCCGGAAATACCCATAATGAGTGTTATTTGGTCTTATGCCACTGTTGTTTAGGAACCGGAAGTCGCCATATTGGATTTCAAAACGGCATTTGGAGACAATTTCTGGCCTCTGAGCATCATTCTGGTTAAAGAAACACCCATATTTGGTTGTTTTTGGGTCATTTTCGGCAGTTTTCCAGTCACCAAAAGTCGCCATTTTACAACTCAAAATGTTGTCTGAGGTCTATTTGTGGCTTCAGTGCATCATAACAATCGCGGAAATACCCATATTTGGTCATTCGCCGCTGTTTTTCAGAAACCGGAAGTCGCCATCTTGGGTTTCAAACTGGCATTTGGCGACAATTTCTGGCCTCTGAGCGTCATTCCGGTTGAAAAAAACACCCATATTAGGTGGTATTTAGTCATTTTCAGCAGTTTTCCAGTCACCGGAAGTCGCTATTTTACAACTCAAAATATTGTCGGAGGTTGACAAACGTACAAACCGTGGAACACCACCCATGGATTGCCTCATACATTGACGAAGTTTACTATTATAAAATATTCGGCCGAGTCCACTTCACAATAAAATGAGCATTCTTTTCAGTGTACCCATTAGGGTAATATTATTGTCAAAAGTTACTCTATTTCGCATGTCGTGTAGAACAAAATCAGAAGTGGCGCACCTAGCGGTCGAAAATGTGACTAACGCTTCTGTTATTTTCAATTTGTCTTCATAATTTCACGTAAGTGAACTATATTGGTATTTAAGATATTTGTTGATTTGCAAAACGAAGTGAATATTGATTCCGCTTTGGAAGCATTTAAATGTGCAATTTTTGATGCCAGGAATTATTCTGTTCCAAAGGCTCAAATGAAATTTGATTCACCAATAATTGACGAAAATCTTCAACTTCTAACTCGTTTGAAAAATGTCCGCGGACGTCAATATCAACGTTCTCGTGAACCTGTTTTTAAAACTATTTTTTGTAATTTAATTTATTTCTTTATTTATCAACAGGCCTCAAACGGCCCCAATGATAAAACTTAAAGTTAAACAAACACTAAACATTTTTAAAATAATCTAAAAATAGTTGTCTTAACCTAATCCTAGGAACATTTAAGTCGAAAATATGCGACACACGATTAAACAGTCTTTGAAGCCCTGTTATGGCGGCATTTGCGGCAACGTTTGTTCTGCTATGGGTTAATCGGAGAAATGAACTGCCTCTTAAACTACGCAGCCTTGCTTGGATGTTGATGCGCCCTAGTAGAGATGGAGCATCACAACGTCCTGCCAAGAGATCGGATACTACTAAAGCCCGAGCTGTATTCCTTCGAGCATGTAGTGGGTCAAGACGGATGAGTTGACATCGGTTTTCGTAGCTTGGTAGTCTAAATGGATCATGCCAAGGTAACTGTCGAAGGGCGTAACGAAGAAACCTGCGCTGAACATTTTCGATTCTCTCAGCTGCATTAAAGTACACTGGGTTCCACGCTACTGAGCAATACTCCAGGACTGAGCGAACAAGCGAGCAGTATAAGCTTTTTAGGCAGTAAATGTCTGTGAAGTTTCTGGTCATTCGGAAGATGAAGCCTATGTTCTTCGAAGCTTTGGCAATTGTGAAGTTGATATGCTGCTTAAACGTTAGCTTAGAGTCAAGTATTATTCCAAGGTCCTTCACGTGTTCGACGCGAGGAACTATCACGCCAGCAACTTTGTATTCGAACTTAATTGTATCCTTTCTACGGCAAAAGGAAGTCACCGAACATTTCATTGGATTTAATCCCATCCGATTCCGTTCACACCAATTGGTAAAAACATCGATTTGCTGCTGGAGATTCAGTGTATCATAGTCAACTTCAATTCTGCGGAAAAGCTTTAGGTCATCAGCGAATGATAGTTTCGGTCCATCGAGTGCATGATTGACATCATTAAAATAGAGCAGAAAGATTAGCGGTCCCAGGTGACTGCCCTGAGGTATACCTGAAGTGGCCGTAAACGGAGCAGAATAACTTTTAGAGATATTCACGCTGAGCTGACGATTTGTTAAATAAGACTCGAACCACCTCTGAAGCGAATCACCGAAACCCATTTTTTTCAATTTAGCTATGGTGATTTTATGGTTGATCCTGTCAAAAGCCGCAGACAAATCAGTATATATCACGTCTGTTTGACAGTTCCTCTCAAATCCTTCGTAGACGAACGAGGTTAGCGAAAGTAGATTTGTAGCGGTTGATCGATTTGGCATAAACCCGTGTTGTTCATCGGAGATAAAGGATTTGCAGTGGAAAAAAACTGAATTCATTATCACCAGTTCAAACAGCTTTGATACCGCGCACAATGCCGAAATTCCTCTATAGTTGTCAACGTTGTTTTTATCTCCTTTTTTAAAAACCGGGAAGACAAAAGCAGACTTCCAAAGAGTTGGATAGGTTCCGGTACGCAGTGATAAACGAAACAGGTGTTCCAATGGCTGTAGTAAACCTTCAATACACCGCTTCAACACGATAGCAGGAATTGCATCAGGCCCAGAAGAAAGCGACGACTTTAACTTAGAGGCAGCTGTAAGAATAATGTCGTTATCAATACGGATATCCGTCAACATCGCGTTTGAATCAGGTACAAATCTTGTTGCCTCGGCCACCTGATCTAAAGAGAGTGTTTCCTCTACGAAAGTACGGCTGAATTTTTCCGAGAAAAGTCTTCAAAGGCCATTTGAATCAGCTTCAACTTCACCGTTATAAAACATTGTCGAAGGTAAACCAGGGTCTTTTCTTTGCTCGTTGACAAAAGACCAGAAGGCTTTTGGATTCGTTTTCAATTTCCGCTGCATGCGATATTGATGGGCATTGAAACAGCGCCTGCTCAGTTTTTTATAATCCAGGTTCAGTCGAACATAGTAGTCTCGTAAGGCAAGAGAGCGATGTTTTGAAAATCGACGCAATGCGGCACGTTTTGCTCTCTTAAGTCGACGGAGTTCTGCGGTCTGCCATGGAGTCTTAGTGGATGCAATGATAACTTTTTTGGGTACATGACGGTCAATAATGTACCCAAGCACATGGGTTAGGGTCAGTGTAGCCGCATTAACATCGTTATTGTCTAGGATGTCGTCCCAGTCGAGACTGTATAAAACACCAAGCATGCTAGCAAAATCAGCTCTTCTGAAGTTGTAGACAACATCTGAAACGGTGTTCATATTAACAGTCGTAGGATTACCGTTTAATACCAAGTGAAGCGGAGGCTGATGAGGAACAGAATTTACCAACGGTACAGGAGCTGAGGTAGCTCGTATTTTTGTGCCCATGCTCACAAAACACAGATCAAGCATCCGACCATTCTCGTTCAAAACTTCGTTGATTTGTCGTAATGTTGCTGAGTTGTAGCAATCGAGTATGTTCATTGCGCCTGTGTGAAAAGTAGATACCGCAGGATCAGGATACCTAAAACCGCTGTTTGAAGAACACCATTTCAATCCTGGGAGGTTGAAATCACCTACAACAAGGATTTCATCGGAGGGATCGGCATCGGCGGCTACGGAGGCGACAGATCGATTATGTGCATCAATCACGGCGGTATCCCGAGTTCGATCGGGCGGGAAGTACACCACACAGATGTGAAGATTACGGTCAGTGAGTTTTACAGTCGCCCAAATTTGTTCTACGTTGCTCCACGATTGGTTTTGACGTTTTGAAACTGTAAACCCACGACGTACAGCCAACAAAACTCCACCACCAGTTGCTTTACGACTGTTAAGTGGGCCGCGATCGCATCGAAGGACCTCGTATTCGGGGCCGAATAATTGATGGGACGTGGTCCTGTCGTTGAGCCAAGTCTCGGTTAATGCGATGATGTCGTATGCGCAGCCAGAAAAAGCAAGTTTATACGAATCCACACGTGAATTCATGCCTCCGACATTTTGATAGTACATGTGGAGCTCTTGCTGAACCAGTTGAGTCGTCGAAGTGGTGATAGAGCTACGGCTCGAAAGCGAAAAGCTGGAACGTATCGAATTGTCAGGTACCGGAAGTTCAGTCAAACAATTATACTCGCCTGAGGTAGCAGGCTGGAAAACCCCTTCTCCAAGCCCCGACACAGGACCAGGACGACTGATGAACGCAGGTAGCATTTGCGCGACTGTGTCGGGGGGATACGGGGCTCCCATAGTGCTAAGACAGGTGCGTCCTGGGGTCCGTGTCCGAAGTAGCTGCATGGTATCTTGTAGACCGGAGAGCGAAATACTGGATCGTGGCGAGTTGTCAGATGTTGAAAAATCAACGTTCGATCCTGGGGCGTTCGAATCAGCGTGTAACAACCTAAAAAAGGAGGCAGCATCAGGCCGAGCAACGTCGTGATTAGAAATATACTTGCCGTGAGAGGCAGTTTGGAGAGCCCTGTCCCCGACAATAGACTCAGGGCCGGGACGACTAAGGTGGCAGCAACAAATGATTTTAGCGATACTGGAATCTATGGCGGGCACGACTGAGCTAAGTGGGTTCAGGGCTTCCATACTGCTTTGTGACGTGCGTCCCGGGCCGGATGAATCGGTGTTTGGAAAATAAGCGGATGATTCCACAACGTTGCATCCCGGTGAAAGGCATGATTCTAAATTTAGCATTCCTCTGGATTGGCTTCGAGCTGAGATCCTTCCTTCGGTTTCAGGTTCAAGCGTACGACTCTCGTGAAGTTTTTTGTGCGATTATCTTCGAATTCGCGGAAAAATACATTTTCAGGCCATGTGTCACGCGTTAGTGCGATTTCTTTGAGCTCATAGCTAACGCCGATTTTAAAGGAAACAAACCTCAAAGTAGAAAGGTCTATTCCTTTAGGGACTAGTTTAACCACTCTGGGTTTTGTATCGGATCCCAAATTCAAGCATTCGCGTACCAAACCAGCAATTTCGTCCTCTGATGTACTGGGGTGGAACGCCGAAAGATAAACCCAAAAACTATCGTCATTCGTAGGTATCGCCTGAATTAGTCCGCTTGCGACCTTCGTACCATGATTTCCGTTCCTGTTATTCACAGGCTCGGCTGTTTCACCAATGACGACACGGCGGCGTTTAGGTGTGTTTGGCAGTAAAAATTTTTTCGTGTTCCATGGTGGGGGGGTTGCGGGTTGACTTGGCTGAGGTATGACATCAACCTTGGCCGTGAGTGTTGAAATCGCATTGCTTAATTTTTGTATGTCATCCTTCATAGACTGAATGACATCAGGGACTACGGCCCGTTCACGATCATTACAAAGCGAAATTTTTTTGAATTGATCATTGCTGAACAAGTCTGTGCATGTATTACACATCCAGAAAATATTTCTATCATGCTCTCCTAACATATCCAGTACTGGCATATCAATGTTTACGCAGAGTAGATGAAAAACTGCGCCACAATATCCGCGACAGTTTATGCGTTCAGATTCACAAACTTGCTTGTTGCATTTTTTACACGACATGATTCAACTGAGGTTGACAGTCTTGCTGTTTGAAGTCTTTGCAAGTGAAAGCTAGATGTTTATTTTTCACAGCCGATGAGACCAATAGTCAAACTATTGGCTTTTTTATAGCAAAAGCTTTAATGGTGTTTGAAAATTTGACGGACAGATGTCGCTTTTCACAAAAAAAAAATTGAGCGGGAGAGTAATAGAGCTTTCATAGACGTGTTAGAAACCAAAACAAACAATCACTATAGCGAAGCACTAAATCAGTTCTAAACACACTTAAACCGAATATTTTTATCGAACTTCGATGAACCGACGAACGTACAGTAGTTAACCAACCGATTTGCATGAACTCCAACGAAAACGGCTAATCTAAACACAAAAAATCGATAAAAGTATAGGCACAGTATACAAACGTATAAATACAAGTCACAACCGTGTTGCCAAAAAAATTTATAAAGATTTACAGAAAGAGATTAAACATAGATTTACTCTTCTGAGAAATCAAAATTTTGAGACTAAAGTTGAAAAATTGAAACCATATTCAAAACCTTTTTGGAAGCTGTCGAAGATTCTTAAGAACCCTTCAAAGCCTATTCCAGTTTTAAAAGATGGTGAACGTTTTCTTGTATCCAATGAACAAAAGGCTCAAAGACTTGCTCAGCAGTTTGAGAGTGTTCATAACTCAAATTTGAATTTTGTAAGTCCAATTGAAAATTAAGTCACACGTCAATTTGATTTAATTTCTTCCCAGAATTTTTTACCTGCAGAAATAATTGAAACTAACTTGAATGAGATCAAATCAATTATTAAAAATTTCAAAAATATGAAAGCACCTGGTGACGATGGAATCTTTAATATACTAATCAAACATCTCCCTGAGAGCACAATGGAATTTTTAGTGGAAATTTTCAATTGCTGCTTCAAAATTGCATATTTTCCCAAATTATGGAAAAATGCAAAAATTACTCCAATTTTAAAACCGGATAAGAACCCAGCTGAAGTTTCAAGTTATCGACCAATCAGTTTGCTTTCTTCAATAAGTAAACTGTTTGAGAGAATTATTCTTAACAGAATGATGTCACACATCAACGAAAATTCAATTTTTGCAAATGAACAGTTTGGATTTCGCCATGGGCATTCCACAACTCATCAATTGCTAATATGATACGAGTTACTAATATGATACGAGCTAACAAATCTGAAGGTTATTCCACTGGAGCTGCTCTTTTAGACATAGAAAAAGCATTCAACAGTGTTTGGCATAAAGGTTTGATTGCGAAATTGCAAACTTTTAATTTTCCTCATCAAAATTTTAAAAAATTATCTTACTGATCGAACTCTGCTGGTTGTCTATCAGAATTCAAAATCTGATAGATTTCCTGTCAGAGCAGGTGTACCTCAAGGTTCAGTCTTGGGTCCAGTCCTGTACAAGATATTCACTTCAGATCTTCCTGATTTGCCTCCAGGATGCACAAAGTCATTGTTCTGCGATGACACAAGCATTTCCGTAAAAGGAAAAAGTCTTCGTGTCATATGCAGTCGATTGCAGAAAAGTTTAGATATTTTTTCTTCCTACTTGCAAAAGTGGAAAATCTCTCTCAATGCTTCTAAAACTCAAATGATAATTTTTCCGCATAAGCCTAGGGCTTCTTTCCTCAAGCCGAACAATAATCACGTTGTCAAGATGAATGGGGTTATTTTAAGTTGGTCCGACAAGGTTAAGTACTTGGGACTAATTTATGATAAAAAACTTATTTTCAAAGAGCACATTGAGAGTATACAAGCCAAGTGCATCAAATATACGAGATGTTTATATCCTCTCATTAACAGGAATTCTAAACTTTGTTTAAAGAACAAACTTTTGATTTTAAAACAAATTTTTAGACCAGCAATGCTTTATGCAGTACCGATCTGGTCAAGTTGCTGTTCAACAAGGAAGAAAACGCTCCAAAAGATTCAGAATAAAATTCTGAAAATGATTTTTCCTCCTTGGTTTGGTACACTCGAATTACATAGACTTACTGGTGTTGAACCATTAGAAACTATGTCACATAAAATTATTAACAATTTTCGACAAAAATCGTTGCAATCCTCAATTGCTACGATAAGCTCTCTTTATAGCCAATAAGTTAGCAATTAAGTTAGTTGTAAGTTTACTTCCCCTTTTCTGACAAGTAGGTTCAAATCCCAACGAATGACAAGTCCTAATTGCGAAAGCAAACAAATCCTAACAATTAAAATTACAAATTTCTAACAGTGTTGGGAAGTCACCATTTGTGATTGGACACACATACTCATTATTTACTAATATTTATCATAAATACTTAAGCTACTAACAAATCCCCCCTTAAAAAAAAAGCGCAGTTCTACATAAGCGCATAGCAGTACGCGGTAAATTGACACCGTCGTAGAATAAAACAAAACTCAGTCAAAGCACACGAATCAGCTGTTGACGAGCAGTCCATTGGCACTCCAAATTTTTGCCAAATGGATTACATTGTAGCCTGACACTATAAAGTTACCACAATCCCAAATTTCTAACGACTTTCTAACAGACCCGGAAAATATATTCCCACGGGCTGGATCGTCAAAACATCTTCATTGGCAACAAATGGTTTTCCACACAAGTGCTGCATACGATACTGACCATATGCAAAGCACTTAAGAAATCCTACCAAGTCAGTCAAATTCCTAAAACCATGTTTCACCACAAATCCTGATTCCCATGCCTACATGCCAACCACTTGAGAATTAACCAAGTTGCATGTAGTCATATGAGATACAACCCAAAACTTACTCAACTCGCTTTTTCGTCACCTCATAAATTCCAAAGCGCTGCAAGCAAAGCTAGCAGCGTGCACCTTCTCTTATGACCCATTTTCACTCTCTTTCTATCTCCACACCCAAGCCGGAATCGCATGCAGCTAAGCAGAAAAGCGACTCCGCGATTATATTGAAACAATGCTGATTGTTATACGCCTACGCGTATGCAATCAGCCGATGCTCGAAAGCTTGTGAGAATTGGACGCTTTCAAGCTACCACTACACAAGTCCATACCATGACAAATTATTGCCGTTGGCCACGCCTAGTTAGATAAAGCAAGATTATACAGACTTATACACGGTAAGAGAAAGTTAAGAATGTGTTAGAAAAGTTAGAAGCTAAGAAGTGACTTAGTAGTAAGTTTACGACAATAAATTAATCTCGTTTGGGACAGGGGCGACTCGTCCATAGGTGCAACCTGTGCATTGCACACGGGAACGCCATGCAAAAAATATATTTCAATCGCAAATTTATATTAATATTTTATTGGTTTTTAGTTCCACTTTCAAATAGTAACAAATAGAATGACTTGCGTGATTACGCGGACATGATTGTGATTACTTCCTCAAACTGCGATTTTAAAAATTTGTAGTTGAACAGGTAGGTTCAAAAGCCACGAGTCGCCCCTGGGGACAAGGAAGAAACAAGTTGTGTTTGAGTAAGAAAGCAAAAGAAAATATCTGATGGCAACTGTGAGGCAGTGAAGTGCAAGCCTCAAAGTGAAGTGAAAAACACAAATAAAATGTTAGTTTAAAAAAAATGAATGAAGTGCTTGGAAGTCTAACAAAGTGAAAAGGCCACCGTTGAAAAAAAAAACCTAAATTAATCCACCTAGCGGTCAGACCCAGCCTTTCTCATTCAAACTTTTATTTGTAAAAATAGATTTACATGAACGCTTCAATCCAATAAATGTATATTCACTCTTAAAAAATATTGATGTTGTAATCTATACATATGAAAATGCAATCCGGTCTGTCTGTCTGTCTGATCCATATAGGCTCGAAAATTACCGAATCGATCGGCGTGAAAATTTGTATGTAGGGGTTTTTGGTGACTATAAAGGTTCCTATGATAGTTTGAGACCCCTCCCTTTTCTGGAAGGGAGGGGTCCCATACAAATGAAACATAAATTTCTGCACAACTCAAGAACAAACAAACAAACAAAGCAAATGAAACCGAATTTGGCATGTAGATGTTTTAAGGGATAAAAAATATGTCCATAATGTTTTGACACCCCTCCTTCTTTCGGAAGAGAGGGATGCCATACAAATGAAACACAAATTTCTGCACATCTCGAGAGCTAACCAACATAATGGAACCAAATTTGGCAGGTGAATGTTTTAGTGGTAACAAATATGTTCCATAATCGACCTCAGGCAACATTTTGGATTGTAAGATGGCAACTTCCGGTTTCTGGAAATCAGCCTGAAATGAACGATTCCCATTAAATATGAGTATCTCCGGAAGCAGAAAGATGCACAGAAGCTAAAAATGGATCACAGACACAATCTTGAATTTTAAGATGGTGACTTCCGGTGTCTGGCAAACAGCCGGAAATGACCAAATACCATTCAATATGAATGTTTTCGAAACCAGAATTACGCCCAGATGACAAAAATTGATTTCACAGGCAATTCGAAAGTTCAAAATGACGACTTTCGGTTTCTGAAAAAACAGCCCAAAGTGACCAAATACCACCCAATAAGAGTATCTCCGGAGCCAGAATGTTGCAAGAACACCACTATGAATTGTAGGATGGCAACTTCTGGTTTCTGGGAAACAGCCAAAACTGGCCGAATTTCCTTTGACATGAGTATCTCCGGATCTAGAATGATACACAGCAGCTGAAATCGACCACACTCCCCATTTTGGATTCTATGTTGGTGACTTCCGGTTCCTGCGAAACAGCCGAAAATGATCGAGTAACACCCAATATGGGTGTTCCTTCAACCAGAATGACGCTCAGAGGCTAAAAATTATCTTGAATACCATTTTGAAATCCAAGATGGCGACTTCCGGTTTGTGAAAAACAGCCTAAAATAACCAAATACCATCCAATATGGGTATTTCCGGAATTGTTATGACGTACTGAAGCCACAAATCGACCTCAGACAACATTTTTATTTGTAAGATGGCGACTTCCGGTGTCTGGAAAACAGCCGAAAATGACCTAATACCACCCAATATGAGCGTTTCTTTGACCAGATTGACGCACGGAGGCCAGAAATTGTTCCCAAATGCCATTTTAAAATCCAAGATGGCGACTTCCGGTTTGTGAAAAATAGCCTAAAATAACCAAATACCATCCAATATGAGTATCTCTGGAACTAGAATGATGCAATGAGCTAACAATTGACCTCAGGCACCATTTTGAATTGCTAAATGGCAACTTTTAGGAAACAGTCGAAATTGACCGAATAACACTCAATATGAATATTTCCGTAATCGAGATGATGCATAGAAACCAAACATTGACCCTGGAAACCATTTTGAATTTGTAGACGACCACTTTTAGTATAGGGCAGCCAAACACCACGTGTTCAATCATAATTCATCAGTTAACCCTTAGTCTGCTCATCTGATAATAATATTGATAATATTGATCAAATCGGTTGTGTAGTTTCTGAGATAATTAAGTTTCGTGATTTTCACATTTCGACACATTACAGACAAAGTTAAAGTCCGATTATAGTAAAATTCAATAGGGTGTTATGAGGCAGCTAGACTTCTCATTTAACACTAATTTAGTGAAAATCGGTTCAGCCATCTCTGAGAAAAGTGAGTGAGTCCAAGTAGTCTTCGGAATATGTTCCTTCTCATAGCTGAATTTCACATTTTTAAACATAACAGGCAAAGTAATAGTCCGATTGCAAAACAAATCAATAGAGTCTTATGGGGCAATTAGACCTTCCATTTGACACTGATTTTATGAAAATCGGTTCAGCCATCCCTGAGAAACATGAGTGAGATTAAACAGTCTTCAGAACACGTTTTTTTCATAACGTTTGAACCACAAGTTCAATTTTCATAAAATTCAAAAGTTAAGGGTTCTTAAGGTAGCCCGTTCATTTGAAATTTATTTTGTTCAAATCGGTTGTCTAGTTTTTGAGATAATGATGTTTCATGATTTTTACATTTTGATACATAACCTCTAAACTAAAAATCCGATTACAATAAAATTCAATAGGGTCTTATGGGACAACAAGACCTTTCATTTGCAATTAATTTCATGAAAATCGGTCCAGCCATCTCTGAGAAAAGTGAGTGAGAATAAAAATCTGCACATACACACACACACACATACACACACACACACACACACATACAGAAAATGCTCAGCTCGTCGAGCTGAGTCGAGTGATATATGCCATTCGGCCCTTTGGAGCACTTTTATACTTTCGTTTTTTCAAGTGATTGCTATACCTTTCTAGGAGAAAGGCAAAAATGAAGTGCTTGAAAAGTCTGATAAAGTGAAAAGTTTTCCACTACACGATTCGTGCCTAATGGCATAAAATGGCATAGAAGTGATGATTTATGTGAAGAAAAGCTTAAAAAAACAGTCCGTTAAATGACAATGAAACACGGTAAATAATAAAAAAAAAATAATATAAAAAAAGAAGAACTAAACAATCTAAAATACCCAGTGAGAGAAAAGAACAATGGGATTCTTTAGTGCCGATGAAATTATAACAAACGCCGCCAGCAGCAGCGTAAACGGAGCTGTAGAAAACAAATACGCTGCTGGCGCGCTGTGCCTGGTCGCATTTATTTTAATACTGATCATCCTATTTAAGTTGCTACGTAGTGCAATCAAAAACTACATAGTGAAATCAGTAAAGATAGAGGCACGCTTACAAACGATAAGCTCCTCAACTGTGTAAGAAAAAAAAAACAATACAATACAATACAAACAATGCACAGTGGTCCAGATCGTCAATTTAGCGGTATTTAATTTTTTGTGCAAAAACAGCTGTTTTTAGGTTAATATTATATCTGAAAGATATTTTGTGTTTAAAAAGGTGCTTCTTTATAGAAAATAAAAATTAGGGTGGCTCCATTTTTTTCAAAAATAGCAAAACTAACTTTTTTGCTGATAAAGATACGGTTCTTTTTAGTTGAGAGGAGTTGTAGATCCATTTATTCTTAACAACTTTGCCGAAGAAAGCTAGTCTCTATCTTGCATAGTTTTCACGGTACGATGAATTTAATATAGCAAGTTAGGGTGTCGCTGAGAAATCTAGTTTTTTCGATGTAACTTTTTTATTTTTGATTCTATTGAAACTTGGTCTTCTAACAGTTTTTAGGTCTTTTTGAGGTGCATATTTTCTCTGAATACTGGAAAGCGCTATCTCATTCACAAGAAAAGTTATTAGGTTTTTCGCTTTCAAAATACGCCCTTTTCAAATGTATGTATCTACTTAAATAGCAAACACAAACTAAAACTATTGATTGCGTTTGAAAGGTCGTACTTTTCTGTATATAATATCTAAAATCTGGAGGGTGGATATTTTTCTATCTCAAATAATTCCAATTTGAACTTTGCGGTTTTGGTTGGATTTCTCGATACCGTCATCCGGGGTGAGATTGTGCCAATAAATGATGCTTTTTTGATCTCAAGCTTCTAACGCACACATTTAAGCAAAGAATTCGATCCGAAATACACCAATGCATTCTAGAATGTTTTGTTATCAACTATAACAAATTTGGTTGAGTTACAATAAACTATAATTTTGCTAAAAATACATAAACTTTGGCTCAATCTCACCCCTTCTATGGCGTGAGATTATGCCAAAAACAAAAAGTTGAATTTAATACCTGTTAAATGAACAGTAGTGTGTCTACGAATAATCCACATGACTAACATGATAAAACAGTAGGTATAGGGACGACCATAAACAACGTGGACTATTAAGGGGCTTTAAGGGGTTGATCAGAAACTATGTATCATATGAATTATATAAAAATGTATGGCTGGATCAAATTGATGCATAGAGTAATTAGTTATGAGAACGTGGCTTATAGACAGTCTCTATACACATAGTGGCGTCTCCAGGTAGTCTAAAAAGGGGAAACGTTAGGACATGAAGTTTGAGAAGACTTTTCGTTTCAATTATTATGTGTCATTGACAACTGTATATTCCATTGGAGATCTCAAAACCTCTGGAAACGTACCCACAACCCTCCTTCTTCTCTTTAAAAGTCATCAGTTTATATAGAATTGGTGTACAAAATTTTGTTACATTCCATTAGTAATATCAATAATTGAAAATTTCTATCTAACAATTGAGAACAGTAAGCTTCTCAAGCTTTTAGTCATTATTTCAAAGAATACCATAGCTAGACAACATACCTTATGCTGTGGGGACAAAAAACATACCCTATGTAAACAATGCAAGTGTTTTGATGTATACTGATATAATTTTGTCGTGAATGTGAATTCCGCACACTGTGCCGTTCAATATAGCTTGGCACAATCTCACCCCAAAAGGGCTCGAAAAGTGAACAGTTTGGAAAAACATTATTTTCTGAGCCGGCACAGGTTCAATGCATAATATTTTCTCAACACATTGGAGACGACATCCTAACGTACCAACTGAGCAGTAAGTTTTTGTGATTTCTTGATCGGGTTGGTTTTCCTGGGACATTTTTGGATAACGTTATTTGCGCATGTGTTTCACCCTGTACTTTGGAACATTCTTTAAGCGAAACAGTTCACTGATATTATCTATATTCCATTTTAAGTTGTGAATAAATATGTCAATGTTTGAAGCCATTCAAATAGGCACAAATTTTACTATTAAAATTGTTTCTAATTTAAAATTTAGCAATGATTTTAAATAAAACAATTAAAATATTAAATTGCAATGCTCGCTCATTGAAGGCAAATGAGAATGAGCTTTTTAATTTTTTAACAGTAAATAATGTGCATATTGCAATTATTACTGAAACATTTTTGAAACCTAACATAAAATTAAAATATGATCCCAATTACGTGGTTCATAGATATGATAGGATTCAGGGTTCCGGCGGTGGAGTTGCAATTGTTATTCATCGCCGAATCAAACATCGTGCTCTTCCCCATCTTGAGACGAAAGTTATTGAAACTTTGGGAATTGAAGTTCAAACTAAACTTGGGATTTTATTTATTGCCGCAGCATATTTACCATTTCAATGCACACGCGAGCACAAAAATTATTTTAAAGGTGATTTACAAAAACTCACCAGAAATCGTTCGAAATTTTTTTATAATCGGCGATTTTAACGCTAAACATCGTTCATGGAATAATTCTCAAAGTAATTCCAATGGTAAAATTTTATTCAATGATTGTTCTTCAGGATACTATTCTATTTTGGCTTCGAATAGTCCTACATGCTTTTCTTCTGTAAGAAACCCTTCAACAATTGATTTGGTGCTAACAGATCGAAGTCATGTATGTAGTGATTTGATCACACATGCTGACTTTGATTCTGACCATCTTCCAATAACTTTTTCTTTATCACATGAATCAGTTTTAAACCCTATGAGCTCTGTTTTTAATTATAAGAAGGCTAATTGGGAAAGATACAAAACTCATATTGAGAGAAATTTCAATAATGAGCTTGATTTCAAATATCTTAAAATAACAATATAGTTCACTCTCGGATTTCCCATATATTTCCGTGAAGACAGACAGGGAACACCCCCTCTTGTGGTGAAAAAGGTAACTAAACTCATTGCACAGTGGTACAGTAAGGCATTTTAGGCGGACATAAGCTTTTCCTTGCGATTTTGGTTTGCGGTTCAAAGCCATAGTTTTTGTAAAAAGTTGTTTTTTATACATAGTCCTCTATTCATGTGCAAATGAAAATTAGGGTGGTTCTAAAATCAACGAAATAAAAACAAACTAACTTATTTTTATTTACATAAATAATTGTAAACATTCTTTGGCAAACTTGTAGATCAACTAATTCTAAGTAACTTTTTTGTAGACAATAAATTTGGTTTCCAAAAACAGTCTTTTCGCTCTATTTTTTCAATTCAAATTTAAAAACAAAGTTTTCTTCGGTAACTTTAATCAAAAATACGCCAATTTTGACGAAAAAACATTGTCGATATATTGTACAGATGAAGAGTTTTCACTATTTCTATTTTAAAAATAGGCCCTTTCAAAATATTAATGTCTCCGTTTAGGACAAACATAAATAATATTTTTTGGTATCATTTGAAAGAACAAATATTGTATAAATATTGTGAAGAAATACCGAAAGTTGCTTAAAATTAGTTGATCTACAACTGTGCCGATGAATGTATACATTTATTTCTGCAAATAAAAAAGTTAGTTTTTTTATTTAGTCGATTTCAGGAACACCCTAATTTTCATTTGCAAATAAAAAATAGACTAAATAGACTAAACTCATGTCCGCCTACATTGCCTTACTGTACCACTGTGCATTGTTGTTGAATTTCTGTGAGCGTGTGACATTCTCACACACGAAACTGAGTTTACTCAATTTTAGATTTAGTTGACTCAATTTCATACTTTCACAGGAAAAAATATGTTGTAGATTTCGTGCGTATATTGTTTGTATGTAAAACTAACGCCATTCCGGGAGTTAAATATTGATAATATAATAGATGTAGCTTATCGAGGCACGAAGAAGAAATATTCAAATAATCAGGCCACGACGTGTAAATGTAAACTAATCCCAAGCAGTGATGGAAACGAAACGAATATGATGCAATCATCGTTTAATCGGCAGTTTCCCATTCACCGGAAGTCATCATTTTACAATTCATAATGTTGTCTGAGGTCGATTTGTAGCTTTAGTGCATCATAACAATCCCGGAAATACCCATAATGAGTGTTATTTGGTCTTATGCCACTGTTGTTTAGGAACCGGAAGTCGCCATATTGGATTTCAAAACGGCATTTGGAGACAATTTCTGGCCTCTGAGCATCATTCTGGTTAAAGAAACACCCATATTTGGTTGTTTTTGGGTCATTTTCGGCAGTTTTCCAGTCACCAAAAGTCGCCATTTTACAACTCAAAATGTTGTCTGAGGTCTATTTGTGGCTTCAGTGCATCATAACAATCGCGGAAATACCCATATTTGGTCATTCGCCGCTGTTTTTCAGAAACCGGAAGTCGCCATCTTGGGTTTCAAACTGGCATTTGGCGACAATTTCTGGCCTCTGAGCGTCATTCCGGTTGAAAAAAACACCCATATTAGGTGGTATTTAGTCATTTTCAGCAGTTTTCCAGTCACCGGAAGTCGCTATTTTACAACTCAAAATATTGTCGGAGGTTGACAAACGTACAAACCGTGGAACACCACCCATGGATTGCCTCATACATTGACGAAGTTTACTATTATAAAATATTCGGCCGAGTCCACTTCACAATAAAATGAGCATTCTTTTCAGTGTACCCATTAGGGTAATATTATTGTCAAAAGTTACTCTATTTCGCATGTCGTGTAGAACAAAATCAGAAGTGGCGCACCTAGCGGTCGAAAATGTGACTAACGCTTCTGTTATTTTCAATTTGTCTTCATAATTTCACGTAAGTGAACTATATTGGTATTTAAGATATTTGTTGATTTGCAAAACGAAGTGAATATTGATTCCGCTTTGGAAGCATTTAAATGTGCAATTTTTGATGCCAGGAATTATTCTGTTCCAAAGGCTCAAATGAAATTTGATTCACCAATAATTGACGAAAATCTTCAACTTCTAACTCGTTTGAAAAATGTCCGCGGACGTCAATATCAACGTTCTCGTGAACCTGTTTTTAAAACTATTTTTTGTAATTTAATTTATTTCTTTATTTATCAACAGGCCTCAAACGGCCCCAATGATAAAACTTAAAGTTAAACAAACACTAAACATTTTTAAAATAATCTAAAAATAGTTGTCTTAACCTAATCCTAGGAACATTTAAGTCGAAAATATGCGACACACGATTAAACAGTCTTTGAAGCCCTGTTATGGCGGCATTTGCGGCAACGTTTGTTCTGCTATGGGTTAATCGGAGAAATGAACTGCCTCTTAAACTACGCAGCCTTGCTTGGATGTTGATGCGCCCTAGTAGAGATGGAGCATCACAACGTCCTGCCAAGAGATCGGATACTACTAAAGCCCGAGCTGTATTCCTTCGAGCATGTAGTGGGTCAAGACGGATGAGTTGACATCGGTTTTCGTAGCTTGGTAGTCTAAATGGATCATGCCAAGGTAACTGTCGAAGGGCGTAACGAAGAAACCTGCGCTGAACATTTTCGATTCTCTCAGCTGCATTAAAGTACACTGGGTTCCACGCTACTGAGCAATACTCCAGGACTGAGCGAACAAGCGAGCAGTATAAGCTTTTTAGGCAGTAAATGTCTGTGAAGTTTCTGGTCATTCGGAAGATGAAGCCTATGTTCTTCGAAGCTTTGGCAATTGTGAAGTTGATATGCTGCTTAAACGTTAGCTTAGAGTCAAGTATTATTCCAAGGTCCTTCACGTGTTCGACGCGAGGAACTATCACGCCAGCAACTTTGTATTCGAACTTAATTGTATCCTTTCTACGGCAAAAGGAAGTCACCGAACATTTCATTGGATTTAATCCCATCCGATTCCGTTCACACCAATTGGTAAAAACATCGATTTGCTGCTGGAGATTCAGTGTATCATAGTCAACTTCAATTCTGCGGAAAAGCTTTAGGTCATCAGCGAATGATAGTTTCGGTCCATCGAGTGCATGATTGACATCATTAAAATAGAGCAGAAAGATTAGCGGTCCCAGGTGACTGCCCTGAGGTATACCTGAAGTGGCCGTAAACGGAGCAGAATAACTTTTAGAGATATTCACGCTGAGCTGACGATTTGTTAAATAAGACTCGAACCACCTCTGAAGCGAATCACCGAAACCCATTTTTTTCAATTTAGCTATGGTGATTTTATGGTTGATCCTGTCAAAAGCCGCAGACAAATCAGTATATATCACGTCTGTTTGACAGTTCCTCTCAAATCCTTCGTAGACGAACGAGGTTAGCGAAAGTAGATTTGTAGCGGTTGATCGATTTGGCATAAACCCGTGTTGTTCATCGGAGATAAAGGATTTGCAGTGGAAAAAAACTGAATTCATTATCACCAGTTCAAACAGCTTTGATACCGCGCACAATGCCGAAATTCCTCTATAGTTGTCAACGTTGTTTTTATCTCCTTTTTTAAAAACCGGGAAGACAAAAGCAGACTTCCAAAGAGTTGGATAGGTTCCGGTACGCAGTGATAAACGAAACAGGTGTTCCAATGGCTGTAGTAAACCTTCAATACACCGCTTCAACACGATAGCAGGAATTGCATCAGGCCCAGAAGAAAGCGACGACTTTAACTTAGAGGCAGCTGTAAGAATAATGTCGTTATCAATACGGATATCCGTCAACATCGCGTTTGAATCAGGTACAAATCTTGTTGCCTCGGCCACCTGATCTAAAGAGAGTGTTTCCTCTACGAAAGTACGGCTGAATTTTTCCGAGAAAAGTCTTCAAAGGCCATTTGAATCAGCTTCAACTTCACCGTTATAAAACATTGTCGAAGGTAAACCAGGGTCTTTTCTTTGCTCGTTGACAAAAGACCAGAAGGCTTTTGGATTCGTTTTCAATTTCCGCTGCATGCGATATTGATGGGCATTGAAACAGCGCCTGCTCAGTTTTTTATAATCCAGGTTCAGTCGAACATAGTAGTCTCGTAAGGCAAGAGAGCGATGTTTTGAAAATCGACGCAATGCGGCACGTTTTGCTCTCTTAAGTCGACGGAGTTCTGCGGTCTGCCATGGAGTCTTAGTGGATGCAATGATAACTTTTTTGGGTACATGACGGTCAATAATGTACCCAAGCACATGGGTTAGGGTCAGTGTAGCCGCATTAACATCGTTATTGTCTAGGATGTCGTCCCAGTCGAGACTGTATAAAACACCAAGCATGCTAGCAAAATCAGCTCTTCTGAAGTTGTAGACAACATCTGAAACGGTGTTCATATTAACAGTCGTAGGATTACCGTTTAATACCAAGTGAAGCGGAGGCTGATGAGGAACAGAATTTACCAACGGTACAGGAGCTGAGGTAGCTCGTATTTTTGTGCCCATGCTCACAAAACACAGATCAAGCATCCGACCATTCTCGTTCAAAACTTCGTTGATTTGTCGTAATGTTGCTGAGTTGTAGCAATCGAGTATGTTCATTGCGCCTGTGTGAAAAGTAGATACCGCAGGATCAGGATACCTAAAACCGCTGTTTGAAGAACACCATTTCAATCCTGGGAGGTTGAAATCACCTACAACAAGGATTTCATCGGAGGGATCGGCATCGGCGGCTACGGAGGCGACAGATCGATTATGTGCATCAATCACGGCGGTATCCCGAGTTCGATCGGGCGGGAAGTACACCACACAGATGTGAAGATTACGGTCAGTGAGTTTTACAGTCGCCCAAATTTGTTCTACGTTGCTCCACGATTGGTTTTGACGTTTTGAAACTGTAAACCCACGACGTACAGCCAACAAAACTCCACCACCAGTTGCTTTACGACTGTTAAGTGGGCCGCGATCGCATCGAAGGACCTCGTATTCGGGGCCGAATAATTGATGGGACGTGGTCCTGTCGTTGAGCCAAGTCTCGGTTAATGCGATGATGTCGTATGCGCAGCCAGAAAAAGCAAGTTTATACGAATCCACACGTGAATTCATGCCTCCGACATTTTGATAGTACATGTGGAGCTCTTGCTGAACCAGTTGAGTCGTCGAAGTGGTGATAGAGCTACGGCTCGAAAGCGAAAAGCTGGAACGTATCGAATTGTCAGGTACCGGAAGTTCAGTCAAACAATTATACTCGCCTGAGGTAGCAGGCTGGAAAACCCCTTCTCCAAGCCCCGACACAGGACCAGGACGACTGATGAACGCAGGTAGCATTTGCGCGACTGTGTCGGGGGGATACGGGGCTCCCATAGTGCTAAGACAGGTGCGTCCTGGGGTCCGTGTCCGAAGTAGCTGCATGGTATCTTGTAGACCGGAGAGCGAAATACTGGATCGTGGCGAGTTGTCAGATGTTGAAAAATCAACGTTCGATCCTGGGGCGTTCGAATCAGCGTGTAACAACCTAAAAAAGGAGGCAGCATCAGGCCGAGCAACGTCGTGATTAGAAATATACTTGCCGTGAGAGGCAGTTTGGAGAGCCCTGTCCCCGACAATAGACTCAGGGCCGGGACGACTAAGGTGGCAGCAACAAATGATTTTAGCGATACTGGAATCTATGGCGGGCACGACTGAGCTAAGTGGGTTCAGGGCTTCCATACTGCTTTGTGACGTGCGTCCCGGGCCGGATGAATCGGTGTTTGGAAAATAAGCGGATGATTCCACAACGTTGCATCCCGGTGAAAGGCATGATTCTAAATTTAGCATTCCTCTGGATTGGCTTCGAGCTGAGATCCTTCCTTCGGTTTCAGGTTCAAGCGTACGACTCTCGTGAAGTTTTTTGTGCGATTATCTTCGAATTCGCGGAAAAATACATTTTCAGGCCATGTGTCACGCGTTAGTGCGATTTCTTTGAGCTCATAGCTAACGCCGATTTTAAAGGAAACAAACCTCAAAGTAGAAAGGTCTATTCCTTTAGGGACTAGTTTAACCACTCTGGGTTTTGTATCGGATCCCAAATTCAAGCATTCGCGTACCAAACCAGCAATTTCGTCCTCTGATGTACTGGGGTGGAACGCCGAAAGATAAACCCAAAAACTATCGTCATTCGTAGGTATCGCCTGAATTAGTCCGCTTGCGACCTTCGTACCATGATTTCCGTTCCTGTTATTCACAGGCTCGGCTGTTTCACCAATGACGACACGGCGGCGTTTAGGTGTGTTTGGCAGTAAAAATTTTTTCGTGTTCCATGGTGGGGGGGTTGCGGGTTGACTTGGCTGAGGTATGACATCAACCTTGGCCGTGAGTGTTGAAATCGCATTGCTTAATTTTTGTATGTCATCCTTCATAGACTGAATGACATCAGGGACTACGGCCCGTTCACGATCATTACAAAGCGAAATTTTTTTGAATTGATCATTGCTGAACAAGTCTGTGCATGTATTACACATCCAGAAAATATTTCTATCATGCTCTCCTAACATATCCAGTACTGGCATATCAATGTTTACGCAGAGTAGATGAAAAACTGCGCCACAATATCCGCGACAGTTTATGCGTTCAGATTCACAAACTTGCTTGTTGCATTTTTTACACGACATGATTCAACTGAGGTTGACAGTCTTGCTGTTTGAAGTCTTTGCAAGTGAAAGCTAGATGTTTATTTTTCACAGCCGATGAGACCAATAGTCAAACTATTGGCTTTTTTATAGCAAAAGCTTTAATGGTGTTTGAAAATTTGACGGACAGATGTCGCTTTTCACAAAAAAAAAATTGAGCGGGAGAGTAATAGAGCTTTCATAGACGTGTTAGAAACCAAAACAAACAATCACTATAGCGAAGCACTAAATCAGTTCTAAACACACTTAAACCGAATATTTTTATCGAACTTCGATGAACCGACGAACGTACAGTAGTTAACCAACCGATTTGCATGAACTCCAACGAAAACGGCTAATCTAAACACAAAAAATCGATAAAAGTATAGGCACAGTATACAAACGTATAAATACAAGTCACAACCGTGTTGCCAAAAAAATTTATAAAGATTTACAGAAAGAGATTAAACATAGATTTACTCTTCTGAGAAATCAAAATTTTGAGACTAAAGTTGAAAAATTGAAACCATATTCAAAACCTTTTTGGAAGCTGTCGAAGATTCTTAAGAACCCTTCAAAGCCTATTCCAGTTTTAAAAGATGGTGAACGTTTTCTTGTATCCAATGAACAAAAGGCTCAAAGACTTGCTCAGCAGTTTGAGAGTGTTCATAACTCAAATTTGAATTTTGTAAGTCCAATTGAAAATTAAGTCACACGTCAATTTGATTTAATTTCTTCCCAGAATTTTTTACCTGCAGAAATAATTGAAACTAACTTGAATGAGATCAAATCAATTATTAAAAATTTCAAAAATATGAAAGCACCTGGTGACGATGGAATCTTTAATATACTAATCAAACATCTCCCTGAGAGCACAATGGAATTTTTAGTGGAAATTTTCAATTGCTGCTTCAAAATTGCATATTTTCCCAAATTATGGAAAAATGCAAAAATTACTCCAATTTTAAAACCGGATAAGAACCCAGCTGAAGTTTCAAGTTATCGACCAATCAGTTTGCTTTCTTCAATAAGTAAACTGTTTGAGAGAATTATTCTTAACAGAATGATGTCACACATCAACGAAAATTCAATTTTTGCAAATGAACAGTTTGGATTTCGCCATGGGCATTCCACAACTCATCAATTGCTAATATGATACGAGTTACTAATATGATACGAGCTAACAAATCTGAAGGTTATTCCACTGGAGCTGCTCTTTTAGACATAGAAAAAGCATTCAACAGTGTTTGGCATAAAGGTTTGATTGCGAAATTGCAAACTTTTAATTTTCCTCATCAAAATTTTAAAAAATTATCTTACTGATCGAACTCTGCTGGTTGTCTATCAGAATTCAAAATCTGATAGATTTCCTGTCAGAGCAGGTGTACCTCAAGGTTCAGTCTTGGGTCCAGTCCTGTACAAGATATTCACTTCAGATCTTCCTGATTTGCCTCCAGGATGCACAAAGTCATTGTTCTGCGATGACACAAGCATTTCCGTAAAAGGAAAAAGTCTTCGTGTCATATGCAGTCGATTGCAGAAAAGTTTAGATATTTTTTCTTCCTACTTGCAAAAGTGGAAAATCTCTCTCAATGCTTCTAAAACTCAAATGATAATTTTTCCGCATAAGCCTAGGGCTTCTTTCCTCAAGCCGAACAATAATCACGTTGTCAAGATGAATGGGGTTATTTTAAGTTGGTCCGACAAGGTTAAGTACTTGGGACTAATTTATGATAAAAAACTTATTTTCAAAGAGCACATTGAGAGTATACAAGCCAAGTGCATCAAATATACGAGATGTTTATATCCTCTCATTAACAGGAATTCTAAACTTTGTTTAAAGAACAAACTTTTGATTTTAAAACAAATTTTTAGACCAGCAATGCTTTATGCAGTACCGATCTGGTCAAGTTGCTGTTCAACAAGGAAGAAAACGCTCCAAAAGATTCAGAATAAAATTCTGAAAATGATTTTTCCTCCTTGGTTTGGTACACTCGAATTACATAGACTTACTGGTGTTGAACCATTAGAAACTATGTCACATAAAATTATTAACAATTTTCGACAAAAATCGTTGCAATCCTCAATTGCTACGATAAGCTCTCTTTATAGCCAATAAGTTAGCAATTAAGTTAGTTGTAAGTTTACTTCCCCTTTTCTGACAAGTAGGTTCAAATCCCAACGAATGACAAGTCCTAATTGCGAAAGCAAACAAATCCTAACAATTAAAATTACAAATTTCTAACAGTGTTGGGAAGTCACCATTTGTGATTGGACACACATACTCATTATTTACTAATATTTATCATAAATACTTAAGCTACTAACAAATCCCCCCTTAAAAAAAAAGCGCAGTTCTACACAAGCGCATAGCAGTACGCGGTAAATTGACACCGTCGTAGAATAAAACAAAACTCAGTCAAAGCACACGAATCAGCTGTTGACGAGCAGTCCATTGGCACTCCAAATTTTTGCCAAATGGATTACATTGTAGCCTGACACTATAAAGTTACCACAATCCCAAATTTCTAACGACTTTCTAACAGACCCGGAAAATATATTCCCACGGGCTGGATCGTCAAAACATCTTCATTGGCAACAAATGGTTTTCCACACAAGTGCTGCATACGATACTGACCATATGCAAAGCACTTAAGAAATCCTACCAAGTCAGTCAAATTCCTAAAACCATGTTTCACCACAAATCCTGATTCCCATGCCTACATGCCAACCACTTGAGAATTAACCAAGTTGCATGTAGTCATATGAGATACAACCCAAAACTTACTCAACTCGCTTTTTCGTCACCTCATAAATTCCAAAGCGCTGCAAGCAAAGCTAGCAGCGTGCACCTTCTCTTATGACCCATTTTCACTCTCTTTCTATCTCCACACCCAAGCCGGAATCGCATGCAGCTAAGCAGAAAAGCGACTCCGCGATTATATTGAAACAATGCTGATTGTTATACGCCTACGCGTATGCAATCAGCCGATGCTCGAAAGCTTGTGAGAATTGGACGCTTTCAAGCTACCACTACACAAGTCCATACCATGACAAATTATTGCCGTTGGCCACGCCTAGTTAGATAAAGCAAGATTATACAGACTTATACACGGTAAGAGAAAGTTAAGAATGTGTTAGAAAAGTTAGAAGCTAAGAAGTGACTTAGTAGTAAGTTTACGACAATAAATTAATCTCGTTTGGGACAGGGGCGACTCGTCCATAGGTGCAACCTGTGCATTGCACACGGGAACGCCATGCAAAAAATATATTTCAATCGCAAATTTATATTAATATTTTATTGGTTTTTAGTTCCACTTTCAAATAGTAACAAATAGAATGACTTGCGTGATTACGCGGACATGATTGTGATTACTTCCTCAAACTGCGATTTTAAAAATTTGTAGTTGAACAGGTAGGTTCAAAAGCCACGAGTCGCCCCTGGGGACAAGGAAGAAACAAGTTGTGTTTGAGTAAGAAAGCAAAAGAAAATATCTGATGGCAACTGTGAGGCAGTGAAGTGCAAGCCTCAAAGTGAAGTGAAAAACACAAATAAAATGTTAGTTTAAAAAAAATGAATGAAGTGCTTGGAAGTCTAACAAAGTGAAAAGGCCACCGTTGAAAAAAAAAACCTAAATTAATCCACCTAGCGGTCAGACCCAGCCTTTCTCATTCAAACTTTTATTTGTAAAAATAGATTTACATGAACGCTTCAATCCAATAAATGTATATTCACTCTTAAAAAATATTGATGTTGTAATCTATACATATGAAAATGCAATCCGGTCTGTCTGTCTGTCTGATCCATATAGGCTCGAAAATTACCGAATCGATCGGCGTGAAAATTTGTATGTAGGGGTTTTTGGTGACTATAAAGGTTCCTATGATAGTTTGAGACCCCTCCCTTTTCTGGAAGGGAGGGGTCCCATACAAATGAAACATAAATTTCTGCACAACTCAAGAACAAACAAACAAACAAAGCAAATGAAACCGAATTTGGCATGTAGATGTTTTAAGGGATAAAAAATATGTCCATAATGTTTTGACACCCCTCCTTCTTTCGGAAGAGAGGGATGCCATACAAATGAAACACAAATTTCTGCACATCTCGAGAGCTAACCAACATAATGGAACCAAATTTGGCAGGTGAATGTTTTAGTGGTAACAAATATGTTCCATAATCGACCTCAGGCAACATTTTGGATTGTAAGATGGCAACTTCCGGTTTCTGGAAATCAGCCTGAAATGAACGATTCCCATTAAATATGAGTATCTCCGGAAGCAGAAAGATGCACAGAAGCTAAAAATGGATCACAGACACAATCTTGAATTTTAAGATGGTGACTTCCGGTGTCTGGCAAACAGCCGGAAATGACCAAATACCATTCAATATGAATGTTTTCGAAACCAGAATTACGCCCAGATGACAAAAATTGATTTCACAGGCAATTCGAAAGTTCAAAATGACGACTTTCGGTTTCTGAAAAAACAGCCCAAAGTGACCAAATACCACCCAATAAGAGTATCTCCGGAGCCAGAATGTTGCAAGAACACCACTATGAATTGTAGGATGGCAACTTCTGGTTTCTGGGAAACAGCCAAAACTGGCCGAATTTCCTTTGACATGAGTATCTCCGGATCTAGAATGATACACAGCAGCTGAAATCGACCACACTCCCCATTTTGGATTCTATGTTGGTGACTTCCGGTTCCTGCGAAACAGCCGAAAATGATCGAGTAACACCCAATATGGGTGTTCCTTCAACCAGAATGACGCTCAGAGGCTAAAAATTATCTTGAATACCATTTTGAAATCCAAGATGGCGACTTCCGGTTTGTGAAAAACAGCCTAAAATAACCAAATACCATCCAATATGGGTATTTCCGGAATTGTTATGACGTACTGAAGCCACAAATCGACCTCAGACAACATTTTTATTTGTAAGATGGCGACTTCCGGTGTCTGGAAAACAGCCGAAAATGACCTAATACCACCCAATATGAGCGTTTCTTTGACCAGATTGACGCACGGAGGCCAGAAATTGTTCCCAAATGCCATTTTAAAATCCAAGATGGCGACTTCCGGTTTGTGAAAAATAGCCTAAAATAACCAAATACCATCCAATATGAGTATCTCTGGAACTAGAATGATGCAATGAGCTAACAATTGACCTCAGGCACCATTTTGAATTGCTAAATGGCAACTTTTAGGAAACAGTCGAAATTGACCGAATAACACTCAATATGAATATTTCCGTAATCGAGATGATGCATAGAAACCAAACATTGACCCTGGAAACCATTTTGAATTTGTAGACGACCACTTTTAGTATAGGGCAGCCAAACACCACGTGTTCAATCATAATTCATCAGTTAACCCTTAGTCTGCTCATCTGATAATAATATTGATAATATTGATCAAATCGGTTGTGTAGTTTCTGAGATAATTAAGTTTCGTGATTTTCACATTTCGACACATTACAGACAAAGTTAAAGTCCGATTATAGTAAAATTCAATAGGGTGTTATGAGGCAGCTAGACTTCTCATTTAACACTAATTTAGTGAAAATCGGTTCAGCCATCTCTGAGAAAAGTGAGTGAGTCCAAGTAGTCTTCGGAATATGTTCCTTCTCATAGCTGAATTTCACATTTTTAAACATAACAGGCAAAGTAATAGTCCGATTGCAAAACAAATCAATAGAGTCTTATGGGGCAATTAGACCTTCCATTTGACACTGATTTTATGAAAATCGGTTCAGCCATCCCTGAGAAACATGAGTGAGATTAAACAGTCTTCAGAACACGTTTTTTTCATAACGTTTGAACCACAAGTTCAATTTTCATAAAATTCAAAAGTTAAGGGTTCTTAAGGTAGCCCGTTCATTTGAAATTTATTTTGTTCAAATCGGTTGTCTAGTTTTTGAGATAATGATGTTTCATGATTTTTACATTTTGATACATAACCTCTAAACTAAAAATCCGATTACAATAAAATTCAATAGGGTCTTATGGGACAACAAGACCTTTCATTTGCAATTAATTTCATGAAAATCGGTCCAGCCATCTCTGAGAAAAGTGAGTGAGAATAAAAATCTGCACATACACACACACACACATACACACACACACACACACACATACAGAAAATGCTCAGCTCGTCGAGCTGAGTCGAGTGATATATGCCATTCGGCCCTTTGGAGCACTTTTATACTTTCGTTTTTTCAAGTGATTGCTATACCTTTCTAGGAGAAAGGCAAAAATGAAGTGCTTGAAAAGTCTGATAAAGTGAAAAGTTTTCCACTACACGATTCGTGCCTAATGGCATAAAATGGCATAGAAGTGATGATTTATGTGAAGAAAAGCTTAAAAAAACAGTCCGTTAAATGACAATGAAACACGGTAAATAATAAAAAAAAAATAATATAAAAAAAGAAGAACTAAACAATCTAAAATACCCAGTGAGAGAAAAGAACAATGGGATTCTTTAGTGCCGATGAAATTATAACAAACGCCGCCAGCAGCAGCGTAAACGGAGCTGTAGAAAACAAATACGCTGCTGGCGCGCTGTGCCTGGTCGCATTTATTTTAATACTGATCATCCTATTTAAGTTGCTACGTAGTGCAATCAAAAACTACATAGTGAAATCAGTAAAGATAGAGGCACGCTTACAAACGATAAGCTCCTCAACTGTGTAAGAAAAAAAAAACAATACAATACAATACAAACAATGCACAGTGGTCCAGATCGTCAATTTAGCGGTATTTAATTTTTTGTGCAAAAACAGCTGTTTTTAGGTTAATATTATATCTGAAAGATATTTTGTGTTTAAAAAGGTGCTTCTTTATAGAAAATAAAAATTAGGGTGGCTCCATTTTTTTCAAAAATAGCAAAACTAACTTTTTTGCTGATAAAGATACGGTTCTTTTTAGTTGAGAGGAGTTGTAGATCCATTTATTCTTAACAACTTTGCCGAAGAAAGCTAGTCTCTATCTTGCATAGTTTTCACGGTACGATGAATTTAATATAGCAAGTTAGGGTGTCGCTGAGAAATCTAGTTTTTTCGATGTAACTTTTTTATTTTTGATTCTATTGAAACTTGGTCTTCTAACAGTTTTTAGGTCTTTTTGAGGTGCATATTTTCTCTGAATACTGGAAAGCGCTATCTCATTCACAAGAAAAGTTATTAGGTTTTTCGCTTTCAAAATACGCCCTTTTCAAATGTATGTATCTACTTAAATAGCAAACACAAACTAAAACTATTGATTGCGTTTGAAAGGTCGTACTTTTCTGTATATAATATCTAAAATCTGGAGGGTGGATATTTTTCTATCTCAAATAATTCCAATTTGAACTTTGCGGTTTTGGTTGGATTTCTCGATACCGTCATCCGGGGTGAGATTGTGCCAATAAATGATGCTTTTTTGATCTCAAGCTTCTAACGCACACATTTAAGCAAAGAATTCGATCCGAAATACACCAATGCATTCTAGAATGTTTTGTTATCAACTATAACAAATTTGGTTGAGTTACAATAAACTATAATTTTGCTAAAAATACATAAACTTTGGCTCAATCTCACCCCTTCTATGGCGTGAGATTATGCCAAAAACAAAAAGTTGAATTTAATACCTGTTAAATGAACAGTAGTGTGTCTACGAATAATCCACATGACTAACATGATAAAACAGTAGGTATAGGGACGACCATAAACAACGTGGACTATTAAGGGGCTTTAAGGGGTTGATCAGAAACTATGTATCATATGAATTATATAAAAATGTATGGCTGGATCAAATTGATGCATAGAGTAATTAGTTATGAGAACGTGGCTTATAGACAGTCTCTATACACATAGTGGCGTCTCCAGGTAGTCTAAAAAGGGGAAACGTTAGGACATGAAGTTTGAGAAGACTTTTCGTTTCAATTATTATGTGTCATTGACAACTGTATATTCCATTGGAGATCTCAAAACCTCTGGAAACGTACCCACAACCCTCCTTCTTCTCTTTAAAAGTCATCAGTTTATATAGAATTGGTGTACAAAATTTTGTTACATTCCATTAGTAATATCAATAATTGAAAATTTCTATCTAACAATTGAGAACAGTAAGCTTCTCAAGCTTTTAGTCATTATTTCAAAGAATACCATAGCTAGACAACATACCTTATGCTGTGGGGACAAAAAACATACCCTATGTAAACAATGCAAGTGTTTTGATGTATACTGATATAATTTTGTCGTGAATGTGAATTCCGCACACTGTGCCGTTCAATATAGCTTGGCACAATCTCACCCCAAAAGGGCTCGAAAAGTGAACAGTTTGGAAAAACATTATTTTCTGAGCCGGCACAGGTTCAATGCATAATATTTTCTCAACACATTGGAGACGACATCCTAACGTACCAACTGAGCAGTAAGTTTTTGTGATTTCTTGATCGGGTTGGTTTTCCTGGGACATTTTTGGATAACGTTATTTGCGCATGTGTTTCACCCTGTACTTTGGAACATTCTTTAAGCGAAACAGTTCACTGATATTATCTATATTCCATTTTAAGTTGTGAATAAATATGTCATGTTTCATAAAGTATTGAATTTGAGGAATTAGGTTTTGTAAATCTCAAGTAATTTAACATACAAACATTTCCCGTTTTGGCCCAATCTCACCCCCGTGGCTTAATCTCACCCCGGCAGACGGTATATGTCACATGCATGCTACTATTTTTTTGTATTTGATCGGTCTATATCACTAAACCAACCCAAACGTAAGATCATAATTGATAAGGTGTTTTTTAATAGTTTTATGACTCATGAGAGCTGTTTACATATATATATATATATATATATATATATATATATATATATATATATATATATATATATATATATATATATATATATATATATATATGTATATGTATATATTTATATATATATATATATATATATATATATATATATATATATATATATATATATATATATATATATATATATATATATATATATATATATATATATATATATATATATATATATATATATATATATATACATAAATATATATATATATATATATATATATATATATATATATATATATATATATATTTGTATATGTATATATTTATATATATATATATATATATATATATATATATATATATATATATATATATATATATATATATATTAGGGCGGTTCAAATTGTAGGGGATCAAAAAATCGCTCAGGCACATATGATTTTCGGATTCTAGGGATCAAAATAAGATACTTTGCTCAAAAAACCATACCTCTAAAATGAATTCTGATGTCCCTTGTACTAACGTGTAGGTACCCAAAAGGTCAAATTTCAAAAAATCCTGTTTTGACCCATTTAGAGTGCCCCAATCGAGTCTAAATGTATGACCGACCCCCACTAATTTTGGAGGGCCGACCCACCCATGCTAGTGTTACCCCCCTGGGACCCCCCTAGGGGGTCTCCCATACAAAAATATCAAAAAATATCAAAAAATCACCATTTTTGGCACTTTATATGACAAAAATCAGTGAAATGGCTATTATTTTTCCGCACAAATGAAGTTTCTAGGAAAAAAATGTTTTTTTTTTGTTTTTGGATTATATATATATATATATATATATATATATATATATATATATATATATATATATATATATATATATATATATATATATATATATATATATATATATATATATATATATATATATATATATATATATATATATATATATATATATATATATATATATATATATATATATATTTGTATATATTGTATATATTTTTACGCTTTTTTATATTATTGATTGTTATTAGCTTTCGCAGTTAAGTTTATGTTATTGTAGGAAAATTATTAAACCTACTTGTCAAGGGAAAAAAAAAGGAATAAAACAAAACTTAAAATAAACTTAAAACTATCTTACTGACTATAAAGTGAGCTAATCGTTGCAATTGAGGATTGCAACGATTTTTGTCGGATGGCGTAAACGGTTTGAATTTGAATTTGTTTCGTGCTTCCTGTGCCTCGTCGTTTTACAGTCCAATTGATACAAGCGTACCTATGTAATTTTACGACAATGTGAAAAAAACGAGATCTAACAGTTTCACAGAGGCTTAGAAAATAAAAAAAAAATGTTCATCATCATAGCCTATGCTCGATTTTCTCAGTATATGTTTTATACTCCTATTTTATTTTTGATTAACGTTAGGATTACGTAGAAACTCTTGAATATTTCTTCATTGAGGCTTGTGATCTCTGATACCAATTCATATATATATTGACAAATCTGCGAGCTAAATTCTGTTATTCTCACCATCATATAGAAGTTCACTAATTCGCTTTCAACGAATTCCGAATGGCAATTTCTCGTGCTTCAGAAACTAGGTTGTCGCTACTCACCACAATGATAGCTTACTTTCGCCAAGAGTTGTATGAAGCGAATGTAGGCGTGCGAGGGTGATATCCTAAATTTGTATTTTTCAGGATCGTCAACGTCACGATCGCTTTTTAATGTTCTTCCTTAACAATGACGTATATAAAAAGCTTGTGAATTTATTTTAGTGAAATAATTCCCCACTTTTCTCTCCTTCATGTAGGAAGCCATTTTCGATGTAACTCAAATGCTGTCGAGAAAAGTAGGGTGAAGTATTTTATTTTCCGAGATAATTCTGCTAATTTCCTAGGTTGTTTCGTGTTTAAAAAACCATTTTTGGTAAACGTAGCAGAGTTAAAGCTTGCATATAATGCAATACTTCTACTGCTAAAACACATGTAGAATATAAGATATTAGGGACGAATGACCGCCTCGGTTAAAATCCCTTGAACAAAAAAAAATTATATAAAGATATGTTGCCTGTTTTTATGAAAAAGGCTTTCATAAATCATAAAACTGTTTGAAAAAACCTTATTTTGTATGATCTTACGTTTGGGTGTAGTGATATAGACCGATCAAATACAAAAAAAAAATGAAAATAGTAGCATGCATGTGACATGTATCGAGAAATCCAACCAAAACCGCAAAGTTCAAATTGGATTTATTTGAGATAGAAAAATATCCACCCTCCAGATTTTAGATATTATATACAGAAAAGTTCGACCTTTCAAACGCAATCAATAGTTTTAGTTTGTGTTTGCTATTTAAGTAGATACAAACATTTGAAAAGGGCGTATTTTGAAAGCGAAAAACCTAATAACTTTTCTTAGGGAGCGGGGGCCTAGTGTGGTTGGTAACGTCTCCGCCAACCACGCTCGACGCCTGGGTTCGAATCCCACCGCCGACATAGGTGTCGATGGTTGTGAGGTGGCGTGATCCACTCACAACCAACCCAACTGGTCTAGATTCAATCCTAGCCGACACCGGGAGATTTTCTGAGGCGAAAAATCTCTGGGATCACGCCTTCCATCGCATGAGGAAGTAAAGCCGTTGGCGCCGGTCCGTTAATAAACGGGTCGTGAGTTAGGGTCCTGGGTGTGGAGTCGCCTCCCTGGGCGTCGGTTATTGGCCACAACAGTGGCGGAAGTAGACCGAAGGAAAATAAGCGAGAATAAAAAAAAAACTTTTCTTTGGAATGAGATAGCGCTTTCCAGTATTCAGAGAAAATATGCACCTCAAAAAGACCTAAAAACTGTTAGAAGACCAAGTTTCAACAGAATCAAAAATAAAAAAGTTACATCGAAAAAACTAGATTTTTCAGCGACACCCTAACTTGCTATATTAAATTCATCATACCGTGAAAACAATGCAAGATAGAGACTAGCTTTCTTCGGCAAAGTTGTTTAGAAAAAATGGATCTACAACTCCTCTGAACTAAAAAGAGCCGTATCTTTATCAGCAAAAATGTTAGTTTTGCTGTTTTTGATAAAAATGGAGCCACCCTAACTTTTATTTTCTATAAAGAAGCGCCTTTTTAAATACAAAATATCTTTCAGATATACTATTAACCTAACAACAGCTGTTTTTGCACAAAAAATTAAATACCGCTTAATCGACGATCTGGACCACTGTGCAATGGTGTGAAGAGTGAAAAAAAACTTACAAACTTACAAAAAAAACTTTTTATTTTATTTAAATGATCAGTCCAAATAGCGGTTTAATAAAAAACAATGACAAATGTAATGGACGATTTCGAAGAATGCTTAACATTCTACAAAGCTTGGGAGGCAGCTATAACTGCAAATACTCCCATTACTCAGGAAAAATATAAAAACTGTAAAGAAAGAGAGATCGAGGTGATATTAATATTTGAAGTAAACGGACAAGTGGAAAAAAGAAAAACGCGTTTTGAGCGACAACCGGCGGTAGTAGAAAATTTAACCAAAGAATGGTACAAATCGTGGAAACAACTCAACATTAAACAGTGAAAAAAAAGAGACAAAGAGAATGAAATAAAAAAGGCAAGTGCAATAACAATAAAAAAAAATGAAAGATATAAGTGAAGTTCCGGAATTCCCCGACGAGCTGTGGGAAGAGCTACAAGTTCTAGACTATGTAACAGCACAGCTCGCGGCGGAAAAGAAAAAAACAGGAAGAAAATCAAATAAACAATAAAACAATTGTAGTAAATGAGCAATAAAAACAACTAAGAAAAAGAAAAAACAATCGTCAGCTGACATAAACAGTGTTTAAAGGCAGTTATACTATACGGCAAAGCAAAGCAGTCACATCTTTAACAACTTCAACAGAGCAGCAACAACGTGACATCATTTGGAACGCACCCACAACATCATCAACAAGTGGCAACAGAAGCAGCATTGATAACGAGAAAAAACAACAGTGGAAAATCAACGCAGAAACATCAACAGACGCAAATCCGTGAGTCAAATATATATATAAAAAAAATAAAAAAAAATTATATTATTATTGTATTTTAAAATGAAATCAAAAATACAGTAACAATGAAAAACTATATACATATAGAATTATTAGGAACAAAATAAAAACCACAAAGAACGCCTAAATATATATCAAATCAATCATATCAAAAACTAAATGTTTCAGGCGTACGAAGATTTACAAAATCTACATAGATATTTCAAAAAGGCGATAAACACAAAATTAACCGACACTATTTTAAAAGCCAAAAGGAATCTCTGTTTAACACTAACAAAATCAATAGAAGAGTTATTGCACGAAAATAACGAAGACATCCCTGAATTCAATACAATCGTAAAAAATACAAGGACGTGAAACTACGACATTATTAACAAAATCGAACTCAAGCTCCAACATAACAGAAACAACACAGAACATGCTAAACCAATAACACACACCCCACCAAACGATAAACAAACTACTAACCCACTACCAGACGGTAACAAAAACACCATAGAATTGAATATAACGAAAAAATTGAAACTAATGAAATCTTATACGGAAACGCACCTGTACGGAATACTCGAATCGAATTATTTACACTTTCACAATCGACGAAACATAAATCTTCTGAAAAAGAAAGAATGTTGGATATTTACTATCAAAACATGAACAGCGTGAAAGGGAGCGAAAGACAGAAAACTACCGTTTTGATTCAAACTTTGAACAGTCTCAAACTGCGAACACTTAACAATAAAAATCGAGTTATTGGAGCTAGTTTAATAAAAGCATGATTATTATACACCATTTCGTTTCCTGGAATGTCCTTCACGCAGTGATGTATGGTTCTTTACAGTAAGGCCACTTCCGGGGAATAAGCAGGCGTTGAAAAAAGTGACAGTCAGTATTCAGACGGTTTGCCTATCTATCTCTTAGCGATTACATTGAAGTGTTCGGAGTTTGAATCGAAGCCGATTTCTAAGTTCTCCTTGTTTTCGTAGACAAAATGAATTTAAATCTATATAAATAGCACTTAATTGCAACAACAATAAAATAATCAATATGCTAAACCTTTAAGATCGATAAGAAAGTTTCTTTTTTTGTTGATTTTTTAGTGCAAGTAGTTACATTATGGCTTAAGTGTTCGAAATTTGATGCATTACGGTATATATATATGTCCTCAATAGAACTAGACATAGACGTATACGCATTCTGTGAAACTAACCTCGACCAGTCTGTGTTGGACTCATCATTGTTTCCGCCTTGCTTTACTGTTTATCGCTGCGACAGAGACATATCCTACAGTGATAAAAAATCTGGAGGAGGTGCTCTAGTTGCTGTCCACAATCGTTTCGTAAGCACCGAACATGCAAAAGCTGAAAAGAACGAAGCGATTTGCGTGAAATTATCAACGGTCAATGGAGCACTGTATCTGTGCTGTGGTTATATTCCACCTACCTCTAGTATTGACCGCTACCGGTCGTTTGGTCTATTTATTGACTCTATTGTCGAGTGCGCTGGCGCTGGTGACGAAATATTTGTTGTTGGTGATTTTAACCTACCGAATTTGAAATGGAATCAGTCTTACTGTGATTCGAATAACCATTTTTACTTACCCGATCAAGTCAGCTCACAGCGCGAAATAGCCATTGTTGATGGTTTTCTATCGCCTGGCCTAATGCAAATTTGCAATCTTCCTAACAATAATAACTGCTTCCTAGATCTGATATTCACTACCGATACTGACATATGTCAACTATCATTAACGGATCCATTGATAAGGAACGAAACTCACCATAATGCGATGTTATTAACAGTCAGCGTAAGTAAAACGGACGAATGCGAATCGGGGGTGTTCAAAAAGCATTTGTACTTATAAGCAATGGATATCGACAGCGTGCGAAAAGAATTTGCGAACGGACGATATTTTCATATCACAGGAAGAATTTCAACTCAACGCGGAACATTATCAACCACGAGCGGCAAGTATGCGTAACTTTTTAAAATCATTGGACGTTTTGAACATTGATTGGTACGTGGTGGCCATCGAACATGCAGCTGATTATAACTCATTGCTGTTTTATTTCACTGTTTTTGATGCATTTTCTCGTCACGCTCCAATGGTGACAAAACAACGGAGATTGTCGCATAAGTATCCTGAATGGTTCACGCCTGCGCTTGTTAACCTAATGAAAGAGAAAAGAAGTGCTTTGAAGCGAAGCGTCGCACTGCGTCTCATGAAAATGTATCAAACTACAAAGAAGTACTGCGTACGTCGACAGGGAAGCGTATCAGGTCTATATATCCGATATTCAAAACAGCTTGAAAAGTAACCCAAAATCGTTCTGGAAATTTATAAAAGGCAGGAGACAGAATGTTGGTGTCCCAGAAATCGTGAAATACAATGGTGTCGCTTCTACTGATGCTCAATCATCGTCGTTTCTTTTTGCGACGTACTTTGAAAGCGTGTTGACTGAGAATACCGACGGAAGTAGCGAACCGATTTTTAATGATGGAGTAACATATCAATTGTCGCACAATAGCGTGGAGAGTAGTATTCGAGAACTAGACACGAGAAAGTCCACTGGCCCAGATCAATTATCGAACCAACTTTTAAAACAGTTTCAGCAAGAATTTGTAAAACCTCTTACATGGCTATTTAACTCCTCGCTTGCTTCCGGTCATTTTCCGCCAATTTGGAAATTATCGCAAATTACGCCGGTGCATAAAAAAGGTTCACGCTATGATGTAGAAAATAATCGTGGAATTGCAATACAATCAGCTGTCCCGAAGCTTTTCGAATCACTAGTGTAAAAAAAGCTTTATGGAACAATCGCTAATCAGATTTCTCCAGTGCAGCATGGATTTTTGAAAAACAAATCCGTTGTTACAAACCTTTGTGAGTTTACCGCTTTGGTTACGGACTACATCTCCAAAGGGTTTCAAGTTGATTGTATCTATACAGACATGAGCAAAGCCTTCGACGCTGTTAGCATTGATAGTATATTCAGGGCAGTAGCAGATGCAGGGATTCGGCTCGCTCTACAATTGGCTCAAGTCGTATCTTGAACGTAGAGTGCAGTTCGTGAAGATCCGGAGAAGTAAATCAAATTCATTTGTTATCCACTCAGGAATACCACAAGGCCGTCATCTAGGCCCATTGCTGTTTGTGCTTTTGATGAATAAACTACCTGATGTGATCTGCCATGCAATTGTTTTGATTTACGCAGAAGATGTGAAATTGTTTCTACCTATTAAACATAATGACGACTGCCAAAGATTGCAGAGTGATTTAGAAATTTTCGGAAGATTCTGTGATAGTTGTGGACTACATGTGAACGCAAACAAATGCTCAGTACTGACATTTACTAGGAAAGCTCACCCCGTATTGTACAATTATGCCTATTCAGGTAATGTTGTACCAATTGGTTTGATGTCAAAAAGTGTTCCCAATCTAAAAGATTTATCACACCAAACGAGAATCATTCGAAAAAGCTCCTAGAGCTCAACAAAAGAGCTCTTTGTACATACGTTGGCCTAGTAACGGGGCACTGTCCGAGTAGATATCATTTAAAGAACATTGGCCGGGTTCAGGATGATATCTGTCGCTTTTGTAATATGGAAAGCGAGACATCGGAACATCTGCTGTGCAGTTGTGGTGCATTATTTAAACGCAGATCAAGGTTTCTTGGCAGTGGCTGTTTACAGCCCAAAGAGATTTGGTCTTTGAATCCTGGGAAGGTGATTGGCTTCATAAACCATATTTCACCTGACTGGGAGCGTGTCGGTGCAGGTACCTGATCACTCAACAATAGTGGTCATTGTATTTTGCAAGGGGACACGTATAGCAATTGACTGGGATATATATTACAAAAGTTCACATCAATGGACAACGTAATTCTAATTCCCTAACAAAAAAAAGTTGTACCACGTGTTGAATATGTTCGCGATTTAGGCGTAACCTTCGACTGTACACTGTTTTTCACGAAACACATTGATAATGTTATCGTGGATAGCTTGAAACTTTTTTCTCTCGTCAGAAGGTATAGCCGTGACCTAGATGATCCTCACGCAATTCTAGCAATCTACAAAGGACTTGTTAGAAGCAAACTCGATTTCGCAAGTGTCGTTTGGCGGCCACACTACGTAGCTCACATTCAGCGGATCGAAGCAGTCCAGAAAAAATTCGTTAAGTTTGCTCTTAACCCGTAAAGACCCGGGACGGAACTTTTTTTTAGAAAATGGTCGTTCTCAGCGATGCTGCGGCCGATTTGAGAAACCTTGGAATATTATTCAAGGGGAATAGTTGCTCTAAGTTTTAGTAAGGGTGCCACCCCTCTGAACCCCTCCCAGTTTATGTGAGACCCAAATATGTCTGTGCTTTTTTTTATTTTTTCCTACTGATTGAACAAACGCATGGATTTATCATACGTATCAAATGTCCTTTGCATCAAATCATGTCGAGTAGATGAAATACGATTAACAAAAGTAAATTTTGAAGTTACCAAATTATTTCAGTGCAAAATCACATAACTACGTATTTTCATAGAAAGTCAAAAGAGATGTTCTACTGAGGGAGATTGTAGCTGTGTCCTTCAAGTTTTCTACTCTACATTTTTAGAATTAGGTCCTCTAAGTCCAAATATGTTAAAAGATTCATTCTAGCATATACAGATTTTGAGAAAAACAAGTTTGAATTCACTAAAGTACGAATTTTCATGGAAATTCGATTTTCTCAGTCTCTCACAGTAGGTTTCTATTTTGTTTTTCCATTTTTCAACTTTACATTTTAAGAAAAAGGTCTCCTGAATTCAAATATGGCGAAAGATTTATTCTAGCATGAACAGATTTTGAGAAAAACAAGTTTGAATTCACAAAAGTACGAATTTTCATGGAAATTCGATTTTCTCAGTCTCTCACAGTAGGTTTCTATTTTGTTTTTCCATTTTCCAACTTTGCATTTCTAGAAAAAGGTCTCCTGAATTCAAATATGGCGAAAGATTTATTCTAGCATGAACAGATTTTGAGAAAAACAAGTTTGAATTCACTAAAGTACGAATTTTCATGGAAATTCGATTTTCTCAGTCTCACACAGTAGGTTTCTATTTTGTTTTCCCATTTTTCAACTTTACATTTTTAGAAAAAGGTCTCCTGAATTCGAATATGGCGAAAGATTTATTCTAGCATGAACAGATTTTGAGAAAAACAAGTTTGAATTCACTAAAGTACGAATTTTCATGGAAATTCGATTTTCTCAGTCTCTCACAGTAGGTTTCTATTTTGTTTTTCCATTTTTCAACTTTACATTTTTAGAAAAAGGTCTCCTGAATTCAAATATGGCGAAAGATTTATTCTAGCATGAACAGATTTTGAGTGAAACATGGTTAAAATTATCAAAGTATGTACGTCTTAGACAAGTAGGGTAAATATGTATAAAACGCCCCCCCCCCCCCCCCGGGACATAACGCCCCAGTCCATTTATTCGGAAACACACAAAAAATAAGACATAAGACTATTGGGAATCCGTGACGGGTCATAAAACCAACCTTCTGTGCAAGTTTGATAATTGTCACTAGCAGCAAAAAATAAACAAATATCAATTTTGATTTGAGCTGCTTCAGATCTAATTCTTTGCAGTGTTTCCGTAACGTTTTTCCACTAATGTATAAAGTTTATTATCTGGTATTTGCACTTATATATCTCAAATGAACCTCTAGGCAGCTGTATCTAGTGAAGAAACGATAAAAATTGTATAATTTGCTTAAGTATTCAATGCTTTCAGCTTCATTACAGCTCCCGGGCAATATGCCCCACCGCTAGCCCGGCTGATTTGTTCATTGTTTTAGCGTTTGCTTCTGAGACTTCAAGCGCTGTTTCACTTCGCATGCTGAGCTGGCATATGAAGCTACTGCATGGGGCATATTATACTGCATCTGGGGCGTTTTGCCCCGGTAGATTGGAAAGCTTGCAACTTAGTCCTATTTTTTAATAAAATTATGGCGTTTTTGTGTAACAGTAATTACAAAACAAAATAATAGCAGTGCATTACCAACTAAATAGTGTATCCAACTGCATGAAAGATTTGTTGTTTGTGATAAACATAGCTACAATATTGACGATGTTCCTTAGGGGGGGCGTATTATACCTGTTTACCCTAATTATATCTGTATCTAACTAGATACCAGCAACTCGGTATCAAAGTTTTGGTTTATAGCATAGAGCAGAATTCGTATATTTATAAACCATACGGAATCTCGGGTTGGTTTAGAAATATACGAACTGAAAAAAAAATTAAAGCCTTTCAAGTTTTAAAACAAAAAAAAAAGAGTCACGTGGCTTGTGATTAGTCTTTAGAGTAAATAAAGCGGACGATAGAGTTTTTTTTTGTTTTCTTGGACAATTTATACGGAGACTACGGTCGGAACTACGAATAACTAACCAAACCAACGAAGATAAAAAAAATCGATGTGAGCACTGGCACCGCAAAACGTTTGTGTTAGTGTGTACCTTAGTGTACCTTAGTGAGTAGCTTAGTACCTTAGTGAGTTCAAACTCGTTTTTCTCAAAATCAGTTCATACTAGAATAAATCTTTCGCCATATTTGGATTCAGGAGACCTTTTATAAAAATGCAAAGTTAAAAAATGGAAAAATAAAACAAAAATCTACTGTGAGAGACTGAGAAAATCAAATTTCCATGGAAATTCGTACTTTAGTGAATTCAAACTTGTTTTTCTCAAAATCTGTTCATGCTAGAATAAATCTTTCGCCATATTTGAATTCAGGAGACCTTTTTCTAAAAATGTAAAGTTGAAAAATGGAAAAACAAAATAGAAACCTATTGTGAGAGACTGAGAAAATCGAATTTCCATGAAAATTCGTACTTTAGTGAATTCAAACTTGTTTTTCTCAAAATCTGTTCATGCTAGAATAAATCTTTCGCCATATTCGAATTCAGGAGACCTTTTTCTAAAAATGTAAAGTTGAAAAATGGAAAAACAAAATAGAAACCTACTGTGAGAGACTGAGAAAATCGAATTTCCATGAAAATTCGTACTTTAGTGAATTCAAACTTGTTTCTCTCAAAATCTGTTCATGCTAGAATAAATCTTTCGCCATATTTGAATTTAGGAGACCTTTTTCTAGAAATGCAAAGTTGAAAAATGGAAAAACAAAATAGAAGCCTACTGTGAGAGACTGAGAAAATCGAATTTCCATGAAAATTCGTACTTTTGTGAATTCAAACTTGTTTTTCTCAAAATCTGTTCATGCTAGAATAAATCTTTCGCCATATTTGAATTCAGGAGACCTTTTTCTAGAAATGCAAAGTTAGAAAATGGAAAAACAATATAGAAACCTACTGTGAGAGACTGAGAAAATCGAATTTCCATGAAAATTCGCACTTTAGTAAATTCAAACTTGTTTTTCTCAAAATCTGTTCATGCTAGAATAAATCTTTCGCCATATTTGAATTCAGGAGACCTTTTTCTAAAAATGCAAAGTTGAAAAATGGAAAAACAAAATAGAAACCTACTGTGAGAGACTGAGAAAATCGAATTTCCATGAAAATTCGTACTTTAGTGAATTCAAACTTGTTTTTCTCAAAATCTGTATATGCTAGAATGAATCTTTTAACATATTTGGACTTAGAAGACCTCATTCTAAAAATGTAGAGTAGAAAACTTGAAGGACACAGCTACAATCTCCCTCAGTAGAACATCTCTTTTGACTTTCTATGAAAATACGTAGTTATGTGATTTTGCACTGAAATAATTTGGTTACTTCAAAATTTACTTTTGTTAATCGTATTTCATTTACTCGACATGATTTGATGCAAAGGACATTTGATACGTATGATAAATCCATGCGTTTGTTCAATCAGTAGGAAAAAATAAAAAAAGGCACAGACATATTTGGGTCTCACATAAACTGGGAGGGGCTCAGAGGGGTGGCACCCTTACTAAAACTTAGAGCAACTATTCCCTTTTGAATAATATTCCGAGTTTACTCAAATCGGCCGCAGCATCGCTGAGAACGACCATTTTCTAAAAAAAAGTTCCGTCCCGGGTCTTTACGGGTTAAGAATCTCGGGTGGAATGGAGAAGAACTACCTCCCTATCAGGACTTGTGCTCGCTGGTGAACATTGACACGATAAACTCACGACACAAGATAAACGACATCGTCTTTTTACGAATATTTTATCCGGACGCACTGACAGCCAACTTCTTGCTGAAAGATTAATTTATAACAACAGTCAAGTCACGCTTCGACAACGTAGAACGTTTGACCCTCCTTTCCGATCCAGAACGAGCCAACTACTCGATTTATGAATACCTTCAACACACTGCAGCAGATCATCAGTATTGACATGAGTACATCAGTGTTAAAACATAAGCTTAGTTTATACTTTAAAGGACAACTATATTAGTGTTTTTTTTTCATTGTTTGACTAGTATTTTACCAACCTTATATTTATATTTTTGTATGTAACTAACCTGTATAAGTGCAATGTAAAACTTATTATTGAGAATGGGTAACGGGCTTTCAGCCTATATTCGAATTCAAATACAAATACAAATACCACGGTGACAAAACAAACTACTGACCCACCTCCGGGCATCAGCGGACTAAACAGTAAAGGGCAACAAATAACTAACCCATTGAGGCAAACGATTAACATGGCGAACAACGAAACGTTCGACATAAAGCAAGCGACTGCGCTTGAACCAACGTTCGACGGAAGTGCTGACTCAGTTCGTTCGTTGACGCTGCCAACCTATTAGCTGAGTTAACTCCAGCAGACCAGGTGGCAACGGCTATCGAATACTTGAAAATCAGATTGGTTGGAAAGGCAAATCAAGGCCTACCGACCGACATACGGACAATCAACGCTTTAATTCTCGACGTCCAGAAAAGATGTAAATCTAAAGAAACACCCGACACGGTAATTGCCAAGTTGGGGCAAGTAAAATCAAGAAACACAAACGAGCTCTGTGACGATATAGAAAATCTTACACAAAAGCTCAAATTCGTATACATGGAGCAAGGTGTACCTGCTGCAACAGCAAAAACTCTTTGGCTCTAAAATCAGGGTTAAACTCCCTAATGAAAGAAGTAAACAATAAAGAACTTAAAACGATACTAAAAGCAGGAAAATATACAGACATAGACGAAGCGGTCCAAAAAGTGCGAGAATACACCACGGACGCTACTCTATCGTCTGAAATTGGAAATACAAACAACGTGTTTGCAATGCAACACCAGAGAAGTCCTAATAGATCTCGGGAAAACCTTCATAGAAATAGAGGAGATAATTACACAAACCACCGTGGAAATTTTAGAAATTTTTACAACAACAATAACTATCAGAATTACAGACCAATTAGAGAAAATCAAGTATGTCCACAATATAAATACCAAAATCGAAATTTTAGACGAGGAATGAATCGAAAGCACTTCCAATATTAACAAAATCACAGCAATTTTCAACATCAGAGAGACAACCAAGTCTTTTTAATAAACCAAAGTCAGTTAGGCAATGACAATAACAGCCTTAACTGGGAAGCTTTGGAGGTGAAATACGGATTAGAAGAGCTAGAATAGAATTAATTTTTTTTGTCTCACTAAATTAAATTGCTTTTCACCAATTTATTAATATTATTTTTTTGCTTTTACAGAACAAATTATCTAAATCTACGTCGTTGAGAGAACATGTGATCGATCACCACATGAGCTCAAAACGATAATTAAGCTGCAATCTTAAGTCTGATCAACTTTAGATTCCAGCGGATCTCGAAAATTATTTAAATTTAAGGCGTTCATTCAAGTAGGAAGCGGATACCACATCTGCTAACCTAGCTGAGTAACCAAAATATTACAGATTTACCTGGTTAAAATGGCTTAAAATCACCAGTATAATCTTTTAAGAGGCGATGCAAACAAGCAACGTTCTACTTTGTTGAGCGAAAAGGCTAAAAATCCTCAGCAAAGTATAGAATATAAGAAGGAAGCAAGAAATAACGAAATTATTCCTGGAACTCAAGATAGTTACCAGATGCCCGGGAAGCAACTACACAAGACGGTATCAGATGGACACAGAACTTCAGGCTCTACTGTCCCGGAACCATATTTTTATAATTTCCCGCTGATGCCTGGCACAAAGAGGTGAACCAGAAGGACGTCATTGAACTTACAAATATAATAAAATCAATCAAAAATAAAAATACTAAGCAAAGCAAATTAAATTAAAGAAACTCATAAAATTAACAAGATGAAACTAAATATAATTCAAGCAATTAAACAAACACAGATTAATAAAATTCACAAACTAAACAAACAAAAATATAGACATTAGGAACAACAAAACTAAAGAAACAGAAGCACGTAGACATTAGAGACAACACGATATCACTTATATATATTTAAACATATTTACATTCATATACAAAACAAACAAAAAAAAGAAGCAAAACGAAAAAAAAAATAGCAAACGTAAAAACAGAAAATTATTTACAAAAAAAATATACATTAACTATTTCACAACATACAAGAAAAATTCATACAAACAACATTTGAGCATTAATCAATTAGCTCGGTAGCACATGAGTTAAGATAACACAAAAACTGTTTTCCAAATATCATAATTAAGAATTAAAAATTTCATTCTATTAGTTCATCATACCAAAACAAATGTGTATGACAAAATTGTACATAGTAGAGTTTAAGAACATCATAGACCACAAAATCAAAAACTGTAAATAGTAGAATATAAGGAATGTAGTAGCAAACGCACCAACAAATAACAAATTTATAACAAATTTTTAATAAATTTTTTTATTTCGTGAATCATAGTAGACTGCATATTAAAAACTATTGCTGACATCTAGTGTTCAATGTTTTTCAATATTTTTCTAAGAGCATTTCGTGACATCATTAAATCAATAACCTCACAATATTTATTGAAAAGACTCATCATACTATTAACTGGCCCGGCCATGGTATATTCTGTTCTATAAGAATTTGATACAAAAATTGTTCGCGTTCTTAATGAGCGTGTAGGAGCATAAAAGTTGAGTTTTACAAGCAAATTTTCCGAACTTTCGCGTTGTGAAACTAAATCGTTGACAAGAGTTACCGAAGCAATTTCTCTTCTTTTTTCAAGCGTTTCTATATTAATAAGCATGCAACGCGATTCATAACAAGGGAGAGGAAATGAATTCCAACCTAGTTTTCTCAGTGCATATAACAAAAACTGTTTTTGTACGGATTCGATTCTATTGGAATGGACGTCTTGATAAGGCGACCAAACAACACTACAGTATTCTAAAATAGATCTAACATATGTAACAAAAAGAGTTTTTATAGTGTACGGGTCTACGAAATGATAACTGAACCTTTTTATAAAACTTAGCTTGGCTCTATTGATGATCGTATTGTAGTGATCAATGAATGTTAACTTAGAATCCATAATTACTCCTAAATCTCTAATTTGATAACACCTTTCTTGATGTCCAAGTGTGCAACTGGCATGTTCAGGATTTCTTTTCCTTGTGTAGGATATAATATTACATTTTTTTACGTTGAGATCAAAAAGACTTTTTTCACACCAAATGTAGAAAATGTCAACCTCTTGTTGGAATTGTTGGATGTCTTTTTTATTTGTGTTTTATTTCCATATACAATTTCATGTCATCGGTATATATCAATACTTTGAGACGATTCAACACAAGGGTAACGTCATTAACAAATAAAATGAAGAGCAAAGGGCCTAAATGGGAGCCTTGTGGAACTCCAGATGTTACTTTTACTGGTACAGAAATGTGTCCCTTAAACCTAACCGTTTGTGTCCTATTCGTCAAATAAGACTCAATCCATCTAAGCAGGCCTGACTCAAACCCCAGTTTTTTTTAATTTGAACATAAGCATGGAAATATCTACTCTGTCAAAAGCTTTACTAAAATCCGTGTATAGAGTTTCCACGAAGTTGCCTCTGTCCATAGGCGCAAGAGAGAAATCAACAAATTCAAGTAATTTGGTAGCCGTAGACCTTCCTTTGTAAAAACCATGTTGGTTACACGTTATGCGATTCTTTACCTGATTAAATATTTTTTGGTTTACGATAGCTTCAAAAAGTTTAGGAATACATGATATTATTGCAATGCCACGATAATTTTTGATGTCAGATCTCTTACCTGACTTGAAAATCGGTATAAAAAAAGATTTTTTCCAGATCGATGAAAATTGTCCGGACGGGAGGGATAAGTTGAAAAGCCAAAACAAGGGTTTTACGAAGGCAGGAGCAAGATTTTTCATAAGTGAGGGTGGAATTCCATCTGGACCTGGACCTTTTGAAGCGTCCAGTTCTTTTAGTGTTGCGAGGATTTCTTGAACAGTTATTTGCTTAATAGATACGTTATTCATTTGTTCATGCAAGTGCGAGAAATACTCAAAGTCCCTGACTTTGTCGCTATTTTTATGAACGGTTTGAAAAAAACTGGCAAATTTGTTGCAGATTTGCTTTGAGTCAGTACTGGCAAAGTCTTCATATTGCATGCGAGATGGGAAGTTATTAGACTTCATTTTATCGTTTGCAAATTTAAAAAACTGTTTTGGGTCTGATTTAATGTTATTTTCCACCCTTGTGTTGTAGTTCTATACGCAATAGATATTTTAGTATTCAGTTCATCACATATGTTCAAATATTTGTCCAAATTTCCTTGGTTTTTAAGTTTTACGTAAGTTTTATGAGCTTTTTGGTTCCTATTCTTTAAATTTTTGATTTCTCTGGTGAACCAAATGGGATCTTTTGAGCTAACTGTTTTCTTTTTTGATTTTGGAACAGTTGAGTCTAAAACACCATAGAGTGATGATAAAAAATAATCAACCGCTTTGTTCATATCTATTTCATTTTTTAGAAGTGATTGCCAGTCGATGTCAGTTAATTTACGATTGACTAGTTCAAAATTTGCTTTAGTGAAGTCATATTTATATTTAGGCTCATGATCAGAGGGTCGTGATCTCTCGGTATCAATCATTAGCGAGTACTCAATTGCAGTATGAAATTTTTCATTTTTCCATAGGGGATATTCTGCTTTGTCAACACTAAAATCTTCCGTGCAATTGGTGAATAAAAAGTCTAAAAAACAGTTCTGCTCATTCCAGATTGAGTTTACCTGATTTAATCCAAGTTGACGAAATCCTTCAAAAATAAATTGCAGAGTTTCGTTTTCTCCTACTACAGGAAGTAAAAGCGATTCATTATCATAATTTACAATAAAATCAGCATCATTTTGATTGAAATCTCCATATATATGAATTTTTGAGTTAGTGTTGGACTCATCATTCACTAATTCTACCGTCCTTAAAATTTTTGCATATGACTGCTTTTTGGCAAAGTGGGGTGGAAAGTAAACAGATACGAAAATATGGATTTCACCCTTCAACAGAACTTTAACCCAGACATCTTCATATTCGGCATGTTTCTGGGTTATGATTTGCTCAGAATCATGCTGAACCCTAACAGCCACAAGCACTCCTCCACCTGATTTCTTATCAGATAGAGATAAATCACGATCGCTCCTGAACACATTAAAGGAACTGTTGAATACTTCTTCACTTTTAATATCTTCGTTCCAGTTCGTTTCCGTTGCTAAGATGATTAAGTATGAACATCTACTTATTCTGTTATTAATGTGATTAATTTTGAGTGCACTGCGCATCCTGTTGGAATTCTGAGCATAAATCAAAACTTCATTGACTACTTGCGTTGTTTTTTCTTTCTCTTAGCGTCACTGATTTTGAAAACACGAATGCTTACAATAACATCCATCACACGGGAAACTTGTTGATCTAAAACTATTGTTATTGTTATAGTTGTGACTGCCAGCCAAATGGTAAGGACACGATACAGCTGAAGAGGTCGCGGGAGTCGTTAAGTTGAGCGGGCGCGTTGAAACGGTAGGCATGAAAGATTATTGTGACACATTATTCGCTGGGTACGGATTCATTGTTGTTCAGGTGGTTGTTATTGTTGCGGTTGTTGTAATTGTTATCATTGCGGTTGTTGTTGTTAGTATTGTTGTTGTAAACCTGTTGTCGTCGATTCCTCCTTCTTCTGGCTGCATCTGCATTCTTCAACTGTACCGAGCGACGCCTTTTACGTTCATCATAATCTGTAAAATCCGCTTTCCAAACTTTTTTTGAACCTAGAAACCGCCATCCTGAATTATTGGCATTATCCAAATTAAGTTCTGTTGTCAAACTTCGAAGAGAAACAGGTGAAGCTATTGGGGGAGCGGCAACACTCGCTGACTTAGTTCTTAGTTCTTCGATGTAGGATGACAGAGTTTTAAGCTCATCTACAATGTTTATCTCTAACGGATTGGTTTGTATTGAACAGCTGGTTGCTGTTTCTACAAACAGCTGTCCTAACTGAGAAAGTTCGTTATTTATGCTGGTCAGCGATTCCGTTAGTTCGTTCCGAATTTCGTTCTTGAATTCCGAAAATGCAATGTTAACGAGCTGCGTCAGGTGATTTTTAAGCGTAGGCATAACACCAGCCACACTCTTGGCTTTGATGTTTGGCGTTAGCACTTGGTTTATTTGTATAAGTGACTTGTCGATACCCTCTAGAGCTTCTGGAATTGTGCTCGGTTGTTCGAGTTGGGTCACAATTCGATGAATCACCTCTGTATTTTCGTCAATCAATTTCGTCAGCTTATTCTGCTGTTTGGTCAACGTGTTGAATTCAAACGATGCGTTTACTAAAAGTTGGAAGGAATCGCAGCACGGTATCAGAAATGCAGTTGGATCTACGGCTGGTTTATCTTGTTTGTCTTGTTTGTCTTTTTTAACGATACGCAGAGAACTTCTGCTTTTATCAAATACTTCGGTGGGGGGGGGGGCACGATACTCCCACACAGGAGGCATGGAATTTTCGATTACACCCTCCAACACACGACCAAAACACTTCGGCACCGGAGTCTTTCGCGCAGACTTCGCAAATTTGATTCATTTTTACCGACACAAAAACACAACAAGCAAAATGAAAACTAAGCGAAAAACAATAATTTGATTTAAATTCGCGCGTGGATAGGAGCTAACAACAAACACGTCCAACATGGTTGACGATTGACGATTGATTAGCAACTACATCAAGCATTGAAATCATTATAAAAACAAGACTATACAAAAGATTACATACAAAATTTAAATAAAAAAAAATATATTAAGTATACAAAAAATACTACGATATTTCATAATTATAACATACAAATATTATATTATCGCATATTATTTCATCATCAAAAACACATATTACACACAACATTTTTTTATATAAAAATATTATAACATATCATATCACTACATACATTTTATATTCACATTTTTGTTATACATTATAATAGAAAAGAATAATATAATAAACACGTACAAGAATTCATCATACAACAAAATTTTATCAATATTGTAAAGGCAACCAACAAGGCATCTTTTTAACAATTCATACGCATTATTGACAACAATTACCGAATTCATCACCCATTTTTTTAACGTTAGAATGATCGTTCAGATGAAACCCTCCCGATCATTCTTGGAGAGGAGGTGTAGCCTGACACTATAAGGTTACCACAATCCCAACTTTCTAACGACTTTCCAACAGACCCGGAAAATATATTCCCACGGGCTGGATCGTCAAAACATCTTCATTGGCAACAAATGATTTCCCACACAAGTGCTGCATACGATACTGACCATATGCAAAGCGTGGTCCTCGTGGTTCTGTGGTTAGCGATGTCGGTCGGCTAGCTCTCCCACACGGTTGTGATAACGGGTTCGATTCCCGATCAGGTCGAGGATCTTTTCGAGCTGGAAATTTTCTCGACTCAGCACTGGGGCACGGTGTATCGTTGTACTTATCCTACACATGCAAAATGTGCCAAAAACAATATCGATAACGAATTCTCTCAATTAATCTAGTTGATCGAGACCGCATTAGCCCCCCAGGCTAGCGTGCGATATTGTTATATGCAAACACTTAAAAAATCCTACCAAGTCAGTCAAATTCCTAAAACCATGTTTCCCACAAATCCTGATTCCCATGCCTACATGCCAACCACTTGAGAATTAACCAAGTTGCATGTAGTCATATGAGATACAACCCAAACCTCACTCAACCCTCTTTTTCGTCACCTCATAAATTCCAAAGCGCTGCAAGCAAAGCTAGCAGCGTGCACCTTTTCTTATGACCCATTTTCACTCTCTTTCTATCTCCACACCCAAGCCGGAATCGCATGCAGCTAAGCAGAAAAGCGACTCCGCGATTATATTGAAACAGTGCTGATTGTTATACGCCTACACGTATGCAATTAGCCGATGCTCGAAAGCTTGTGAGAATTGGACGCTCTCAAGCCACCACTACACAAGTCCATACCATGGCAAATTATTGCCGTTGGACACGCCTAGTTAGATAAAGCAAGATTATACAGACTAATACACGGTAAGAGAAAGTTTAGAATGTGTTAGAAAAGTTAGAAGTTAAGAAATGACTTAGTAGTAAGTTTAACGATAATAAATTAATCCCGTTTGGGACATGGAAGAAACAAGTTGTGTTTGAGTAAGAAAGCAAAAGAAAATATCAAAACATCTAAGATCACGATTCACGATTACACATAGCGCAAAGGGTGCCGCAGCAAGGCAGCGCAAACAAACAACCCGGCGCGCAGAAGTGCGCTGTTAAAGAATGAGTATCGTTAAAGGTGTTAAAAGAGGCAGCGTGATGACGTCGTGACATACTTCACCCGTCTCACTTCACCCTTAAGATTTTCGCAACACAGCACGAGAAGCAGCGCAGCGAACAAACAGACACATAGCATACGCGATTGTGGATTAATAATTTGAAGAAATGAAGAAATTTTATGTATGAAGATGAAAAAAAAATTAAGAAACAATATGTTGCATCAATGACAAGGAATATTATATAGAAACAAATATGTAAACAGTTACATTGCACATGCCAGGAGACTTATTGTATAATACCGCCAAGACAAAAAAAATAAATTTTATAAAGAGCAGTAGACGCACCAAGAAGCCATCATAACCAGGCATTAGGCCGTTATCTCTTCGCGATAACAACCACCTCGGGAGAGTGGGGAAATGTGACGCAACACCCCGCGAAAATTACCCAATGTTTCGTCACGTCGGCATCAAAAGTAAACTGGAACATTAGCTTGCTACGTAAACCCTGTAACACGCAGAAAACACCTTACAATAGCAAAGCATTCTAGAGCATTCCTATTATGAATCGTTGGCCAAACCGATGAATAATGACAAAACATCCCAAGCGTGCTAGTTATAAGTCATCGAACGACCGGTGGCTTACGAAATGTAAATATCCTAACGATCATGCTACACCATGTATACCTTTTCAATTTAACTATAATCAAAACAGAAGCCGGAGGCCAAATTGTAACTCAATGAAGTTGATCACTTCCATCATTTCCATCATCATCTACATTTTATGGAGTGGTTCCGTGTACGTACAGGACTTTGTATGCGTCATTTCTAAATAATCACAAGTCCTGGTAGAGAATGCCTCTACATCAGCCGATGAATTAGCCATCGAATGATACGATCGCTACAAGGAGGTCAACTGCTTCAAAAACGTTTTGACTGTTGCTAGAAATGCCAGCAGAAGACTTTCAAGAGGATCAGTTTTGTTAAAATTAGTCAAAAATCCGGTCCACAATAACTGAATACTTCAGCAGTCCAGATTCTGGCTGATTCTAGGACGAAAAAGAATGAACAGTTTGGTTTTTGATGTTCCTGGAAGTGCCGGAAACTCTTTACTAAAATTCAAACTTGCCAATCCCGGAGGAGTTTGCTTCGGATTTTCCACAGTACTTTTTAATTTTATAGTATCAGAAATATCAGATGGAGACCTCCTCTGTCGCTTCCTAGGAAGCTGTCACTTCTAGGGGAAGAGAAGTTTCTTCTCTTTCTAGACTTCCCGGGTTCAACAAAAGAAGGTTCCACAACTGAATCGTCAGAATCAGACTCATCGGATGACAAGACCTTAAAAAGATTCGGGGAAACCAGTTTGGTGGCAGCGGCCTCTTTGAGCATACATCTTTGAATCGATTCAAGATTCAATGAGCAACTATTATCAAAAAAAAAATTATAAATGAGTTTCAGAACTTGAAAAATATTTTTGGAAGCACTGGCAAGCGTCGTACCAAAGAATCAAATTGTTGCATGAGGGCAATTTTAGACGAAAAGAAGAATAACTATAAAGCACTTGGCACGTTTGTCAGGGTATAATGAGTAATGAAATGAAATGATGCATTAATGATCATGTTGATGGTGTTGTAGTAGTGCGCTCATGCTTGCTACATCACTAGTGTTCCGTTTCCCCACCAAAACCAACCACGACCAATCAGCATCGAGCAGCATCTATGCGAGCCACCGCAGCTGCTATACAAGAACTCTCTGAAAGAGCATTCATTCTGTTTTTTATCGCGTAACCATTCACATCGTAACAGCAGTAGCAGAAGATATAAGAAGAGAATAAATAGTTGGTAGCATAGCAGCAGTGTTGTTTCCCTGCATTCTTCTTCCTTTGGAGCTGAGCAAAAGGCAATTCTCCCAGTTCATTTCAGGACTAATTTGAGTTAATTTTTGAGCCAATTGCAAACTCCGTTCCCCTCTGGTATTTACAGTCCACCACAAGACGTTTCAAGTGCGAACAACTACACTGAGGAAATAAATCGATCGAATGTCATACGAAAAAAATAATTAATTATAAAATTTTACCAAAAGAATTTCGTTCGAAATTCATACGAATGTAGTATGAGCGTAGCATTTCTGATGTGTTTTGATTTTCGCAACAACGCATTTTGAAAACCACAAGAATCTTATACGAAAATTATATGGAGCATCATAGATGTCATAAGGATGTGAAAATTTTAAAGAGCATTATGGAATTTAAAGGGGTTTGGAGTGGTTTTTTTTTAAACTATGTGTTTTCTATTTCAATCGTATGAAATGCATATAAGTCGACTTTGAAATTCTAACAATTTGGGTATGAAATTTTAGGTGAACCACGCTTTGCACTTGGATATTCACAACCACTCAAATTTGTTTTAAATCTATCAGCTTGTTTGATTCGACTATGGAAACTTTTTGAATATACTCAAATCAAAACAAATCAATATACATTCAACAACGACAAACTTTATTTTTACAAGCTAGAAGAAATTATTCTTAATCCTAAAATAATAATCGTTTTTTATGTTACATATCGAATATGGGGGTCCAATGATAATATCAATCGAAAATAACCCCATCGTATCTGTGCGTTGGATCGCTTTTCTTGCCAAATAATGTTCGTCGAAAGGTCCTATTACCCATTTTCGGGCTGTAATGAAAAGTGATTCATTGTGTTCAATGAATTCTTCAATTTCTGCCAATATTTCCGTGAAATCAATATTTTGTATTACGAACTGTCCTGATTTGAATTGTGTACCTTTATAAACGCAGAAAGACGCAAAGCCGACAAAGTGATCTTCATCGAAGGGATGTGTTGTTTCTAGCTTTTGTACATATGGTCTGGTTTTTAATTTATAAGACCTGAAATTGCCTTCAAAATCGCATTTGAAAAATACATTGTGATATAAATCGTTTGCAAACTGTAAACACGATTTCACACACAGCGTATACCCAATATTCACACGACTCGTAATCGCGTGGGAGTACTCTTTAAATCTTTGATGTTTTGACTCGTTTCTGAAGCACATCATATTGACAACAGGGCCACTATCTTCTATCACTTTTGGATAGTGAACCAAGAAGTGATGTTTTGGTTCCAGGTATTCGTCAAAAAGTTCTATGTAAAAACGGTGATGTGACTTAATCAGTTCCCTCAACTCAATTAAGTCATCGTTGGTGAATGTTTGCGAAAGAATTTTATCAGACATTTTGATTATATTCTTACAGTACATCATCATCGGCAGGAACGAATGGTCCCACAATAAACGAAAAGTTATGACAGAGTGCTCTCATTCCATTTGCTGTCATTCTCATAACCACGGTTTTAGATCTGGTGTTTTTATTGTGCGCTTCACTAAAATCTGGTATACGTCTTTATCCAGGATCTGATAATGACTGCCCTACGAAATGCTTTCGCATATTGAAATCAATCAACTTGAAATTTATTTTTTATATATGAAATAGTTCAAGGCTGATGTTAAACCATATTTACAAACTCCTCCACTGAACAGGTCGTGCATTGCATCTACACTGGTATTATTGTTCACACGGAACGATGGTAATTCGTTGAATTTTGTTTTTTCTAATATTCCTGTTTTAGAATGGTTACCGGTTTCAACATCGTGGTTATAATTACTACTTGTCCGCAAAAAATCATCATCTGCTTCACAATCTTTACGAAGATCGCCTTTAGGTTTAAGACAAAACCTGCAGTAGTAGGTTGCATTGAAACCGCTCACGAATGAGAGCATCGAATGAACACCTAAGTTGTCTCCTTGGAACAAACACATTATAAATCTAACATGAACGTTCTTTGTGCCTAACTGTAGAATCATGCCTTCTTCTTCAAGTTCCTTGAAAGGAATTATCAACTGTTCAACTAGATCTGCGGTGGTGACCATTTTTTTTGCCTATCTCTTGTTTCCCTGCACGTCTGTTGGTATAGCGTCCCGTGTTAACGTGTGTTGTGTGCGATGATTTGTTCTGGCTGTGGAACGGCAATTGTCCTATCGGATTTGCCGTTGAAATATGTGGGCTTCAACTGTGCACGTTTGTTTCACTACAAGTGCACTGGACTCACCAAGGCAACGGCAAAGATTATTATAACAGATAACGATAATCTTTGCTTCAAGTGTGATGTATGTTTATCAAATCAGTGTTGTGGTGGGCAGCATTTGGTTTTGGACGTCAAGCGTATCGAAGAAGAGATGAAGAAATTATCTTCTCTCACTGATTCGGTCATTGCAATGCGGGACCAAATATCAGCCCAGATAAACAGCGCGTTGAGTGTCGGTGTTGAACAGTTGAGATTAAATGTTAATGAGTCTCTTGAAAAATTATTTGGTGAGCAATTTGAAAAATCGAATAACTTGGTTTTGGAATTAAATACGCGTCAGAATATAGCTGCGATGAACGATGCTCGCGCGCGGAATGGGCCGGTTCCTTCTGAATCGGACCAAATCGGCAAAGAGCGTAAAATTGAATATGATAACAACGATCAAAATGATGTTTTTGATGACGACGCAACATTTGCGGAAGTCGTTAAAAGACACAGTAAAAGTAAAAAAACGAGTACAATTCAAATTAATAGTAATAGTAATAATAATAATGGTTTTAAACCGGCCAAACCTAAGACTCGTCCGGTTATTGTGATTAAACCTAAAGAGTCCAAACAAGCTTGCGAGGAAACTCGGAAGTTTTTGAAAATTAACTTAGATCCAAAAACACACAAAGGAACGGTAAAGATGGTTCCATTATTGTTGAATGCGCTGTTGGCGAAAATGTTGAAAATGTGAAAAATGGCATTGAAAGTAATCTGGGTGAAATTTACAGCGCTGTTGTACCCACATCGGTGCCAAGATTGAAAATAGTGGGCATGAGCGAGAATCTTTCTCCTGATGTTTTCATTGACTATTTAAAGAGTCAAAATGAAGGCATCACAATAAATAATATAAAAGTAGTAAATATTTTTGAAAATCCACGCTTCACTTATAACAAGTATAGCGCGGTAATAGAAGTTGATTTAGAAGCGTATACTGCCGGTAACCGCAAGTCAGTCCCATCTGTAATTTTGTCAATTTTGAGTTAGCATCGGATTTTGGCCTATTATTGAGTGTATTTTCAGATGTACCGATAAATAATAGTGGTTTGTTCAATAAAAGTGGAAATCAATACCAAGTCGAATTGTCTCATTATGAAAAGTAACCGCAAGTCAGTCCCAGAGGAAAAATAACCGAAAGTCAGTCCCAATTAAAACAAAATAAAATGGATGGGGAGTAGAGAAGAAAAGTTCGATATGACCGTTTATATGAAAATAAGTTATTTAGTAACAATTTTTTGAAATGTTTGAAATGGTGGCGAATTTATGTGCAGCAATTTCCTGCTAATATGAGTTCTAGTCCATTTTTTTTTCTTGGTTCGCTTTTTCATGGATCTATCCGGAAAATCTTCAGTATCGAAAAAGCTTCCATCAGAATCCAAGAAATCGTTCCAAGGTATCGCCAAAGGTGATGCTCGAACCTCAAACGGATTTTGATTATCTTGACATTTGTTGTCTGATAAACCAACTACAGCCCAGCTGCAGTTTCTTCATCCGAATCCTCACCGGATGAGCTTTCATCGGTTCCGTACATCATGAGATTTTCCAACATCGACAGTTTTGGAACTGTTCACATGAACATACACTTACGAACTGCGAAGGATTGACGGATTTCCACGACAACAAATAAAAACACGTCGACAAGCACTATAGCATCAACATGGCAATGTGACTGACTTGCGGTTACTTTTCACTTCGAAGTAGAATGTAACGGCAAGTCAGTCACACTCAAGGTTTTTATCATTAAATCAATGATTTCATGGTTTTAAAACGTAATAAGTGCAGGCTAGTATGCAAAGTATATTTTAGCATGAATTTTCGATACTACTGAGTGATTTTCATAAGCATCAAAAGAAAGTTTTTGCTTTCCCGATGCGCAAATCACTCTGGTTCTTAGATTAACTAATTTTCGTTTCTAATATTTGACTGATAACGGTGTTCGAGTGAACACAAACATACAATTAAACCGGAAAATCACTCAATTCAGCAGTGAAAATTCTTGAAATGAGGGTTATATCTTGTGATAAACTATTCATAGGCAACACTACCGTTTATCTCTGGTGCGCCCTGGTCGTTATTGTCAAAATGATTATTGAGAAATAGATGAACATTTCACACAAGTAGTTGTGAAAATTCTCGTAACTCTTATTTAAAGCATTTATACTGCCGCGCATAGCATGTTAGTCCCATTTGCATTTTCAGCAAGCCGTGAAAAACGTGTTTTTATAAAATTTCATACCATTGCTTCTTGTGAGATGGGACAACATGTTTGGATGTTTTTCCGAAGTTTTTCAGAACAAAGATGTTGGGTTCATCTATTGGTAAGAAACTATGCATAGTTAGCTACCATTTCCGCTTTTTAACTCAATTTTGATGAAAACGCAAATGGGACGGACTTGTTATTCACGGCAGTATACTGCCGGTAACCGCAAGTCAGTCCCATCTGTAATTTTGTCAATTTTGAGTTAGCATCGGATTTTGGCCTATCATTGAGTGTATTTTCAGATGTACCGATAAATAATAGTGGTTTGTTCAATAAAATTGGAAATCAATACCAAGTCGAATTGTCTCATTATGAAAAGTAACCGCAAGTCAGTCGCAGAGGAAAAATAACCGAAAGTCAGTCTCAATTAAAACAAAATTAAATGGATGGGGAGTAGAGAAGAAAAGTTCGATATGACCGTTTATATGAAAATAAGTTATTTAGTAACAATTTTTTGAAATGTTTGAAATGGTGACGAATTTATGTGCAGCAATTTCCTGCTAATATGAGTTCTAGTCCATTTTTTTTTCTTGGTTCGCTTTTTCATGGATCTATCCGGAAAATCTTCAGTATCGAAAAAGCTTCCATCAGAATCCAAGAAATCGCTCCAAGGTATCGCCAAAGGTGATGCTCGAACCTCAAACGGATTTTGATTATCTTGACATTTGTTGTCTGATAAACCAACTACAGCCCAGCTGCAGTTTCTTCATCCGAATCCTCACCGGATGACCTTTCATCGGTTCCGTACATCATGAGATTTTCCAACATCGACAGTTTTGGAACTGTTCACATGAACATACACTTACGAACTGCGAAGGATTGACGGATTTCCACGACAACAAATAAAAACACGTCGACAAGCACTATAGCATCAACATGGCAATGTGACTGACTTGCGGTTACTTTTCACTTCGATGTAGAATGTAACGGCAAGTCAGTCACACTCAAGGTTTTTATCATTAAATCATTGATTTCATGGTTTTAAAACGTAATAAGTGCAGGCTAGTATGCAAAGCATGAATGTTGTCAAAATATTTCATGTTAAACAAGTGATAACTGAGCGTGAATAAAATATCTTTCGAAGCGGTTTTCTCAATTTCATATTTTTACAGATGGGACTGACTTGCGGTTACCGGCAGTATAATAGCTTATTAGCTGCTAAGCAAGTAAATGTAGAGTTTGATCGATGCTTAGTACTTCCCGCGATAAACGTGTTGAGATGCTTCAAATGTGGAGAATTTGGACACAAGAGCATGGATTACAAAAATTATGATACATGCTCTAGGTGTAGCCAAAAGCACAAGACATCTGAGTGCAAAACTACGTTGCATTACGTCAGGTTGTTGAAGATAAACTCCACTTTTAGTGTTCTTATCAGAGACACATATTGTCGATGTTGAAGCTTAGATCAATATAGTATTCCGGGATATAACGCTTGCTTATCACACTCTAGATAAACTGGCGGTGTTGCTATTTATGTCAGAGAATCGGTTCAGTTCGAGCATTGCCGAAACGAAGCTAAGGATGGTAACTGGTTCTTGGGCATTACAGTAATTCGTGGCATGAAATTGGGTAATTTTGGTGTTTTATATCATTCTTCTAATACCAGTGACCAGCGTTTCCTTGAAATATTGGAAAACTGGCTTGAGGAATTTCTTGATTTTAGTAAATTGAACATATTGGCTGGTAATTTCAATATTAACTGGCGAGATGATGCAAATTCGAATCATTTGAAGCGCTTAGTTAAATCTTTCAATTTAAAACAAAGTGTTGACGAATATCGCGCATTTCCCAGCGAAGTAGAACTTTGATTGATCATGTTTATTCCAATTTTGATTCTATTCGTTCAGTTACGAATTCCGATATGAAAATAACCGATCATGAGACATTAATGATTAATGTATTAGATATAATGAATGATAACAATGATTTAATAAAATTGAAATGCTGGAGAAAATATTCGAAACAGACTGTTTCGAATCTTGTTGAAAGAAGCTTGGATTTTCCAATCGCGGGCCGTAATTTAGATAATTCGGCATCTTTTGCGCCTAAAACGCAAGAGGGATAAATTGTACAAAAAGTTTTGTAGGTCTAACAGGCAGGATCATTGGAAGGAGTACACGATCGCGCGTAATAAGTATTCACAAACGTTAAAAAAGACGCGTTGTGAATATATACAGAGGAAGATTATTCAGCATCAATACAACAGCAAAGAGTTATGGAAAATTTTCAATAATCTTTATTAAAACCAAGTAATAATAAACCGCAGTCCATAACTTTTGATGGCACATTAGAACAAACAGAACAAGTAATTGCTATTAAGTTCAATGATTATTTCGTCAATAGTGTTTCATTGACCAATCAATCAATTTAACTGGTCGATGAACCGGATGAAATAAAACAGTCGACTAACGTTAATAGTAGATTTGATGGTTTTCACCCAATCACAATGGATGACCTTAAAAATATTTGTTTTTCATTAGGTAAAACGGCTGGAGTAGACAATGTAAATGCTAGGGTCATTCAAGATTGCTTCAATGTTATTGGTCACACTCTGCTGAACCTTATTAATGAATCATTGCTAACTTGGCACGTGCCTAAAGTGTGGAAAGAATCGTTGGTTGTTCCGATTCAAAAGGTTGCTGGAACGATTAATGCCGAAGAGTTTCGTCCCATCAACATGTTACACACGTTAGAAAAGATATTAGAACTTGTTGTTAAAGGTCAGCTGTTAGAATATTTAAATAGTAACTCGTTATTAATTCCGGAACAATCTGACTACCGGGAAGGCCATTCGTGTGAAACCGCGTTGAACTTAGTACTAGCATATTGGGAAGACAACTTAGAGAATAGAGACACAATATTTGCTGTTTTTTTGGATCTAAAACACGCTTTTGAGACAATTTCTAGGCCTTTATTGTTGAACACAATCAAGCGCTTTGGAATTTCGAGTACTGCATTCAGATGGTTTGAGAGCTATTTGTCTGACAGAACTCAATGAACTGTTTTTAATGATTCGGTATCTAGTCCCGTGAAGAATGATTTTGGAGTTCCACAGGGAAGTGTATTAGGGCCCCTTTTATTCCTTATGTATATAAATGACATGCGACGAGTTTTACGTTTTTGTGATATCAATCTTTTTGCCGACGACACCGTATTATTCATTGCAGCTAAGAATGTAGAAGAAGCCGTTTCACACTTGAACGAAGATTTACGTTCTCTAAGCAGATGGTTGAAGTATAAGCAATTGAAATTAAATATAGATAAAACTAAATATATGATTTTCTCGCGCACCGTTGTAAATGACGATGTCTCTGTTTTGATTGATGATGAGGCAATTGGTCGCGTTCGGGAGATTAAATATCTTGGCGTGATTATTGATGACAACCTAAAGTTCAACGCTCACATTGACAATATCATCAAGAAAATTGCCAAAAAGTATGGAATTCTATGCCGTCTGAAAAATTACCGATTAGTAGTAAAATACAGCTATACAAGTCAATCATCTCTCCACATTTAGATTTTTGCCCTACCTTTTTGTATTTGGCCAATAACACACAATTATTGAGGTTACAGCGTTTGCAGAATAGAATAATGCGTTTGATTTTAAATTGTGATAGATTAACTTCTGCTTTTATGTTGGATGCTTTGCAATGGTTATCCGTGAAGCAACGAATTGTTTATTTGTCTATGGTGTTATTTTTAAAATAATTAATGGTTTGCTACCTCAATATTTGTGTGATCGAATTGAAAGAGGAAGAGATTTTCGTAGATATAACACTAGAAACGCGGATGAAATAAGAACACCTTTCTTTCTAACAAGAGCTTCACAAAATTCATTGATTTATAAAGGTATAAATTTTTTCAATTCGATGCCAAGACATGTTAAACGTGTACCAACGCTTGCGGAGTTCAGAAGACAATGTATTTCACACGTGAAAGTTTCTGTTGTACAGAACGAAAATTAAAACTTTTAGAAAATGACGAGAGTTTATCTGACGAAGTTTAAACAACGGATTTATTTTGGATGAACTATTTATTTTTGGAACCTATCTATTTATTTATTGTTTTATTGAAGCATGTAACTGACGAAGTCTTTACGAACGGATCTGATTGTGTTGTAAAATTTTATTCATATTTTATATTAGATCTTTTTTAAGGGGTTATATACCTTTTTGGTCTAGAGAAATGAGGTAAGTTTGAATCTATTTTTAAGTGCATAGCACCATTTTCATTGCATCAAAGGGGTATTTTTCTGAAAGTACAGTTTATCAACAACAAAAAAATACGTTTGATTTTGAGATATACCAATTATTACTGGAGTAATGGCCGTTTCCTCGAAACGCTATTTTTTTGCATAGGCTTGCGGTGATCCTGATAGAGACTCAGCGGATCAACCGAAATAAAAAAACTCATATTATTTCATTAGTTTAGAAGTGTGCCAGGTCCTTGAACGATCGCTTTTATGAGTATTTTGTTTTCAGTGCAAACGGGAACGTTTTTCCCAAAAAATGTACGTTTTGAGCGCTAAAATTTGCATTAAAAACTTTTTTGCGGCAAAATGTAACTGTATGTTCCAAAAAGCGATCGTTCAAGGACCGGCGAATTTAATAACGAAAATTAAAAAAAAAAGATAAAGGAAATCGGTTCAGTAGTTTTCCCGCAATCAGGATCACGGCAAAGTCATTTTTCGGAAAACACTATTCCGAGATAATCGCGAGTAAAGTTTCTAGTTTAGCTTATGCGGCCGTGACGAGGCGCGCTGCAAATCGCTCTAACTTTCTTCCTATTGCTCAGATCTTTATGAAAATTTGTGAAAATGTTCTCAAGATGTTGTATTTGAAGATAATACAATAAATTTTTTTTAGGTTTTTTGAAAACTAAAAAGGTATATAACCCCTTAATATGTAATGAATTAACAAAAACTACTGTGTTCGTCACGGTGGTGATGATGGATTTTTTCCTTTATATTGTTGTAGCTTTAAAAAATAATAGAAAGTGACTACATAAGTTTGAGCCTCGCGCGCGGAATTCAGATATAAATGGATTCTTTAACAATGCTTGGAGAAAAATCATGAAGTAGTTGTGGTTAGTCTGGCTGAAGGTCATGAAAACCCTGTGCTAGTTTTGTGTAGCTCTATAGCTCTTCACATTTTTACCGATGTGAATCAAGTAAACAGTTTTTGAAGAAGTTTATATCTGGAGGTAAAATCAGTTCGTTTTTTTTTTGTATAACTGATTTAAATGTGACTACATTAATTATTTATAGATAAATCGTCCAGCTCAAACCTTTGTAGGGGTATGTGGCGGGACCATCATCATCACAATCTCATATGTGCAAGTGTTTTTTCCAATACACCATCAGATTCGAAATTTTTTTTAATTTGGAAGGTGATTGGATTCAATATCAGGCATGATTTTCGACTGTGATAATTTTCATGCTCATGTTCAGGTATGTTTCTGCATATGTCGTTATCTAGTTCTATACTGCCGCGCATAGCAAGTCAGTCCCATTTGCATTTTCAGTAAAATTTAGTTGTTACGCGTAAATGGCAGCTAACAATGCATAGTTTCATAACAATGGATGAGCTCAACAACTTTGTTCTAAAAAACTGCTGAAAAACATTCAAACATATTGTCCCATCTCGTAAGAAGCAATGTTATAAAATCATATAAAAACGCGTTTTCCCGGCTTGCTGAAAATGCAGGTGGGACTGACATGCTATGCGCAGCAGTATAACTCTTGGAAGTTCGAAAACACCTTGCTCTTTCAAAAGTTGAAAAAAGTTTGTAGTCACTGTTTATAGAATGAAAAGATGTTTTGATCAAATTAAGGCATGCTTGTAAAATATGCTCGGTTTCTGTGCTTTCAGACTCCACATTTAATAATTTTATGCAGTCTGCAAACTTTTGACATATTTACTGCGTACCTTTTTGAACATCTCGAACATCTTGTCTCGAAAAATGTGCCTTTTTATGCAGACTAAGAGTAAATGATACAGCTGATTTTTCTATTTTGTTTTGACAAGTAGAAAGATTTTGCTTATGTTTTAAATTGTCTATTTTAGGTTTCTTAGCAGCTATAGTATCTTGACATAGTTCAGTCGGTGAACAAAACGAATTGCTTGTGTACGGTGGATACTCTCCAGTATGCAATGCACTGAGATCTCCTGCTGACGGAAAACGGTGTAGTTTGAAATGCCTTTCAAACGCATACGTTTTATTGAACAGTTGCTTGCAGTTGGTATACGGATAATGATTATTGTAATACGTTGGTGGTCTATGTTCGTCGAGATGTGCTAAGAATGTTTCCACGGAAGATCGCTACTCAGAGCAGTTTTCTATACAGCACTTCACGAACAGGACTCGAGGTGCATTTTCAACTTCCTTATTGACGCATATGAGCTGGTTTTATCGGCGCCATAAATGTATTTCAAGACAAATGTCCAAAGCAATTTGGAAATTTTCGAAACAGGTAATCCGAGTACTATTGCAAGTTTCGCATATACATCTACCGCTCTAATAATGTTTGGCAAAGTATAGCATAAATTTCCGTAAGCGACGATGAATTCGTTGCTGGTGGTGACGTTATCTTTTCCAAGAATAAAAAGTTTGATGGATGATCCTTCGCTTTCAACCAACGTATTCTTTGATCTATCCAATTCAAAAAGCGCTTCGTTTTTATCTGTCACCATCAAGACAGTATCGCTTTGAGCTGTAGCAATGGTCGGCTTGAATCCGTCAGCAGCTTTCACAGGTATCAATACTGTGCTTAAAGCTCGCAATACTGTAAGTAATCGTGTTTCTGGAACATAAAAATAGTCAATTAATATATGGTAATATATTTACTACGTAAGTTGCCAATTGAGGCTACTGCAACTTCAAAATATTTTTTTTTAATTTACAATTTTAAATCACAAAAACCCGGCTCAGCATTTTCAAACATATCAAATCAAAGTTTGTTCGTTCATACTAACCCAGCGAATTGTCGGTGTTATTGATAACGGGTAATAAGGTTGAGAGTGAAATGTCCTTTCCGTGTGTGCTGATGTACTTTCCAATTAGTTCTATCAAACGCGCCCACTTTCCTTGTCCTTCGGATGGGTCCCCAAATCCGAGTAGTTGATAATCGATATCTAACTGTATACAGAGGTTATAATTATTACAGAAAAGTTATATTTATTCCAATTAAAAACTCACCAGCTGAAATCCAAATTCGTCCTCCAGATGTGGATACGTCGTTGAAAGCTTTGAAATTCTTGACAGCCAGGAAAACTGGTTCGCCAGTTATCCAGCACGCTGTTCCAAGGTGCACGATTCAGTTGCAACCAGGATATAGCGTTCGTCACTTCCGGTAGTTCGATGTTTTCTAGTTCGGTAGTCACCGACTGACGTGTATCTTCCGTCCTATTCCTCTTGCGGTCGGCTTGTTTAATGTAAATAATGCGGCTGTAAAATTTTCCGCCCGGATTCCCTTTTCTTTTCAAGTAGTAAGTATCCTAAAATAATAGTAAGTTTGAAATAAATGTTATTTTTTATTGAATTTTGATTCAATGACATTTTCAGTACCTTATTTTCTTTTTGAGAAATGCCTACTATCATAAAAGCATATTCGGCAAGTTGCTGCGAAGATGTTTTTCGCTTGCTACAGATATGGTATCTTGCAACCACATCTGTAACAAATTTCTGACCTTCATTGGACAGTTCTAGCTCTGCGGCTTCTTGCAGAATCTTTGCGCCGAAAACGGACTGTTGTAGCTCGTTCGTTAAACCGTCAATTGTCAACGCCGATCTACTCGATGTGCTGGCAGAAGTCGTCTGTGTTAAGAGAATATTGAGTTAGGTTGAGTTTTTGAAAGACCATACAAAATGATCAACGAACGTCTACGGATTTCAATGCTTTATAAACGGTGCCGCTGTTGTCTCCGCTAAACTCGCCTACTTCTTCTTCTCGATCATCTACACTGGTAACTGATTTTCGTTTTTCGCTGGGCAGTCGTGTAGCTGAAGTCTCAATTATAATTCCAGCAGAAGTATTCAAACGCTTTAAACAAAAGTGAGCTCAAATCATATAATCAATTATTTTACATTTTCCTTACGTTGCGCTCACGCCACTCGGAAATCCACGTCCAAATCAAATCGAACTTCCAGTCGATGTCACATCGAGACAGTGCTTCAACAATTTCCGTTTTTGACCAAGATTTGAGAGCTTCTGTATTTACACCACATTCTGTAATAATGCGTAAAAACATTGGAAAATTAAAATATTATTTCGAGTTTAACTCACCTCTGAATACGTTTAGAGCATCAGCAGGAACATTCAAATCGCTAAGAAATGCTTGTTCAGATTCGGCCATTTTTTCACTTTTGAACGTCAAACTAATATTTCATAAGAGTATCGTATGACTTTTTTTCTTATCAGGGTAGGGTTGTAAAAATTGTAACGCCGTCTCATGAAGTTTCAGGGTGTTTATTATAAAATTTGAAGTTGACTCGTATGAATTGCATAGGATTGTTATGAAAATCATACGTTTCGTATGAAATAGTTTTTGAACAACGAACAAGCTGTTCATACGAACAGTTTATGAAGGTAATTTAAAAATAGTTTATTTGACACGGCACGATACAAATTATGTTTAACTGAGCCAAGTACATGTTTTTTTTTAATTCTAAGTTAGCAGGGAAAAGAGGGAGGCCCATTTTTCATATCTCGCGGCCGACTACGAGCTAGTGGGGATTTAAGGTGAGTGGAGGGGAGTTATAATTTTGATTTTTACTATATTGAGTTACAGGATTCATTTATTTGTACATGGCTAAGCAGTGATGTTCTATTTGAGCAGTTTTGGTCTGAGGTGTCTGCGTGAACATGAAGGAGCCGAGTCTTCGTTTTAGTGTCTCCACCATGGTGTATCATTTTCATTCATTTTATGACGGGAATTGTAATCTGGCAAATAGATAAAAAAAAATCAAATTTTAATTCCAGCGTTTTTAATAAACCCGTATAGCTGTGTCATGTACTGGAGATCACCGCTCCCCAGAATGTCTCTAACGGGTACGTTCGGTTGTTTTCCTCGGGCCCGAAGGGAATCTATAAGCTCGGACCTAACACCACAGTATTCGGTACACGACCAAACAACATGCTCGATGTCATGGTAGCCATTGCCACAAACGCAGTGATTACTGTCTACAAGCCCTATACGAAAGAGATGCGTGTTTAACGTATAGTGATTGGACATAAGTCTGGACATCACGCGAATGAAGTCCCGACCTACATCCAACCCCTTGAACCATGCTTTCGTCGATACCTTAGGAAAAATGGAATATAGCCACCGTCCCAGTTCATCTGAGTTCCATGATAATTGCTAACTGTTGAGTGTTTTCTGACGCAAAATGCTATAAAATTCATGATAAACAATTGGTCTTACATAAATATCGCCATCAATAGCACCCACCTTAGCTAAAGCGTCAGCCTTTTCATTGCCCGGAATGGAACAATGAGAAGGGACCCACGCTAAGGTAACCCGGTAATTTTTATCTGTTAAAGCACTTAAAAACCGCCGTATTTTCCCCAGGAAATACGGGATGTGCTTCACAATCTTCATCGATCGCAGAGCCTCAATGGCACTGAGACTGTCTGTGAAGATGAAGTAGTGGTCTATGGGCAGGGTTTCGATGATCCCCAGAGAGTACTGAATAGCAGCAAGTTCTGCGACGTACACGGAAGCAGGAGCATCGGAGGCGGTAAAGTTTTCGTGGAAAACACCGAAGCCAGTGGACTCATCTAGATTAGATCCGTCAGTGTAAAACCTTTTATCACAACTAACATGTTCAAACTTATTGGAAAAAATCTTAGGGATCTCTTGGGGTCGCAATTGATCCGGGATACCAGAAATGTCTTGTTTCATGGTGGTGTCGAAGAATATAGCATTATTAGAAGTAGCTAAAAGTGCGACATTGGAGGAATCGTATGAAGAAGGATTAATATCTTGAGCCATATAGTCAAAATATAAAGTCATAAATCTGGATTGAGATTGAAGGTCGACCAGCCTCTCGAAATTTTCAATTACTAATGGGTTCATAACTGTGCATCGAATTAGCAACCGGTAAGAGAGATTCCAAAAACGATGTTTCAACGGAAGAATACCCGCTAGCACTTCAAGGCTCATCGTATGGGTCGACTGCATGCAACCCAAGGCAATACGCAAACAACGATATTGTATTCTCTCTAATTTTATAATGTGCGTGTTCGCGGCGGAGCGAAAGCAGAAACAGCCGTACTCAAGAACTGACAATATCGTTGTTTGGTATAACCTTAGAAGGTCTCCTGGGTGAGCACCCCACCAAGTTCCGGTAATCGTACGAAGAAAATTAATCCTCTGTTGGCATTTTTGTGTCAGATACCTAATATGACAAGCCCAGGTGCATTTAGAGTCGAGCCAGACCCCGAGGTATTTAGCGACTAAAACCTGAGAGATCGTTTTACCCGTTAGTAGGAGCTGCAGCTGAGCTGGGTTATGCTTCCTAGAAAAAACGACCAACTCAGTTTTCTCCGGAGAGAATTCGATACCCAGCTTAAGAGCCCATTCAGACAAATTGTCTAAGGTATCTTGCAATGGTCCTTGCAGATCGCTAGCCTCGCTACCAGTAATGGATACAACGCTATCGTCTGCAAGTTGCCTTAGCGTGCATGAATTTGCAAGACATTCATCGATGTCATTGACGTAAAAATTATATAAGAGAGGACTTAAACATGAGCCCTGGGGGAGGCCCATGTAACTAATTCGGGAAGTTGTCGAATCGCCATGTGAGAAATACATATGCTTTTCTGACAACAAATTGAGCAAAAAGTTATTCAAATTTGGTGAAAGTCCCTGCGAATGAAGTTTCGCGCTTAAAACTTCTACAGAGACAGAGTCAAAAGCCCCCTTAATATCCATGAACGCAGAAGCCATTTGCTCTTTTCGAGCAAAGGCTAGTTGAATTTCAGTAGAAAGCAACGCTAGGCAATCGTTCGTCCCTTTGCCCCGGCGAAAGCCAAATTGAGTATCTGAAAGTAACCCGTTTGTTTCGACCCATTTGTCTAACCGTAA